>NW_017974193.1:0-15414 GCF_001876935.1 Asparagus officinalis
CCGAGGTCACACCCGTGTTCCAAATTCAACATGCAACGGTGAAACCCGCATCTCAAGTTCAAAATGCAGAGTCCACTCCCACATTCCAGAAGCAGGATTATGGCGCATACCTTCACACGGGTCCTACATGGAAAATCCCTTCAACCAAGCTGCCTTCGAAGCGAGTGCAGAGAACAACTCCTTTGTGACAAGGAATCAACAGCTCCAAGATCAGAGTTGAGATCCAAAGTATTCCGAAAATTCGTCCCAGTCAACCGCGAACTTTCGAAAACTTTGGAGGGGGTTCTGTAGGCTGTCTAAAAATCACAATAGATAGTTGATCCCCTATCAAACACCGATGATGGAAGTTACAATCTGACGACTTCCAGAAGGCTACAATTTGAGGACTTTCACGTAGAAGGTTACAATCTGACGACCTTCACGACAACTAATGAAAGCCCCAATGCAACAGCCTTCACAATCAACATCGAGAGTTACAATCTGATGACTCTCGTATTTTCAAGGAGCCAAGACGAAGATTACAAGAGGACGATCTGTGCAAAGCTCTAGCAAAAGAGACTACAAATTGATGGTCTCTTCATATTAGAATGTAGATATCTCTCAAACCGTAAGGAATTTGGCAAAATGGAGGAAGCGAACCGAAGCCTTCGGCTAGGTTCGTAAGGAATTTGGCAAAATGGAGGAAGCGAACCGAAGCCTTCGGCTAGGTTCGGATGGCCCCGTCTCGTCAAGATAGCCGATTTTCATATATAATTCGCCCAATTCCGACGTACGGTTTGAAAGTTATGACCTGTTCTTCGTAGCAAGTTGTGTTCTGAAGTCCGTCTGCAAGACTGGACTTCGTCAGAACATTGGACTTAGCCTGAAGCTCGCCAAGCCCGCTTAAGGTTCGCCTCTGCATTACAGAGTCAAAACGCACATGCTCAACCCTGCGTATAACCTCAAAACGCAGAGTTAATCTCTAAAACAGCACAATTGTGCGTTTTCAGCCTCAAACAGGCTTAACTCTGCGTTTTCCAGCATACATCTAACTCTGTGACGCAGAGTTAAAGCACAAACGCACACCTAACCAACTCTGCGTTTTCAGCCTAAAACGCAGAGTTCATCTCTAAAAAAGCACAACTGTGCGTTTACGGCCCAACTGTGCGTTTACAGCACGAATTGTGCGTTTTCAAGCCAACTGTGCGTTCAGAGTTCATCACGCTGCGCGGCCAGTGCGTTCAGCCAGTTATGACCTGTTCTTCGTAGCAAGTTATGTTCTGAAGTCCGTCTGCAAGACTGGACTTCGTCAGAACATTGGACTTAGCCTGAAGCTCGCCAAGCCCGCCTAAGTTTCACCTCTGCATTACAGAGTCAAAACGCCCAGGCTTAACTCTGCGTTTTCAACATCAAAACGCAGAGTTAATCTCTAAAACAGCACCAACTGTGCGTTTTCAGCCTTTAAACAGGCCCAACTGTGCATTTTTAGGCCTAACATATGATTCCTTAAACTGTGTATAACCTTATGAGCTCAAAAATTGCTATCACTGAAATGGTATTTCCGAACAATCTCGTCCATTGACTATATCAATATAGGATCAAAGCGGCCTTCGTCACATTTATCGTGACTCGACCCATCAATGGTCACATATACCAATACAATCAAACGACATAGATCAATCATGGATGTGCAGCATGAAAATTACATGCAATGTGATCAGTACATGTCTATTTTCAACTGGTCCTCCTTAGTGAGGTCAAAACCAAACATAATGTAACAGAGTGTCTTAACTGAATACTTTATTCTGATCAGACAATACAACCAAACATAAAGCACCACAAATACAAACTCCCACTAAAACATAATATCCTCAAATAATACCACACCCATATGAGCAGTATGCTCATGAAAGACCTTAGGTGGCAATCCCTTAGTAAGAGGATCAGCTATCATGGAGTTTGTCCCAATGTGCTCTATGGATATCTGTCCACTCTGTACCCTTTCTTTCACAACCAGGAACTTAATGTCAATATGTTTTGACTTAGTTGAGCTCCTGTTGTTATTGGAATACATTACTGCAGATTTATTGTCACAATATAGCCTTAGTGGTCTTTCAACATTTTCCAAAATGCGCAGTCCCGTGACAAAATTTCGCAGCCATATTCCCTGATTGGATGCCTCATAGCAAGCTACAAATTCTGCTGCCATAGTGGAGGAAGCTACTAGTGTTTGTTTGACACTTTTCCATGATATAGCTCCTCCTGCTAACATATAAATGTAGCCTGATGTAGACTTCCTGCTATCTTGGCATCCAGCAAAATCAGAGTCCGAATACCCAATGACCTCTAATTTCTCTGATTTTCTGTATGTGAGCATGTAATCTTTTGTTTTCTGAAGATACCTCATAACCCTTTTGACTGCTATCCAATGATCCATACCAGGGTTGCTTAAGTATCTGCCTAACATCCCAACAATGTACGCAATATCCGGACGCGTACATACCTGAGCATACATTAGACTTCCTACAGCCGAAGCATAAGGAATCTTCTGCATTTCCTGAATTTCAAGGTTACCTTTAGGGCACTGATTGAGACTAAACTTGTCTCCTTTAGCAACAGGGGTGTCACCTGGTCTGCAATCTTGCATGCCAAACCTTTTAAGTACCTTATCGATATAGCTCTTTTGTGATAATCCAAGAATACCCCGAGAGCGATCTCGATGTATCTGGATCCCTAATATAAAAGAGGCGTCCCCAAGATCTTTCATCTCAAAATTCTTTGATAGAAATCTCTTGGTTTCGTGCAACATGCCTATATCATTAGTGGCAAGCAAGATGTCATCCACATACAGAACCAGAAAAATATACTTACTCCCACTGAACTTGTGATATACACAGTCATCAACAATGTTCATCTCAAAACCGAACGAGATAACTATTTGTTGAAACTTATGATACCATTGACGAGGAGCTTGCTTGAGTCCATAGATGGATTTCCTTAATTTGCAGACCATATTCTTTGGGTCTCCCGACACAAAGTTTTCTGGTTGCACCATATAGATCATCTCATCAATGTCTCCATTGAGAAATGCAGTCTTAACATCCATCTGATGTAACTCAAGATCATAATGAGCAACAAGTGCCATGATTATTCTGAAAGAGTCTTTCGATGAAACCGGAGAGAAAGTCTCTGTATAATCAATGCCTTCCTTTTGAGTATAGCCTTTAGCCACAAGACGCGCCTTATACCTCTCCACATTACCATTTGCATCCCGCTTGGTTTTAAAAATCCATTTACAACCAATTGGTTTTGCACCTTCTGGTAATGGGACAAGTTCCCAAACCTTATTGTCTTGCATAGACTTATACTCTTCATTCATGGCATCAATCCACTGTTGAGAGTTAGAACTTTTCATGGCCTGAGAGAAGTTGATTGGATCATCTTCTAACATTCCACTACTTTCCTCATGTTCTTGGAGAAATACAATATAATCATCCGGAATAGCATTTCTCCTTTCTCTCGTGGATCTCCTTAATGGCACTGGTTCTTGAGGTTGTTGAGTTTGTTCTTCTAGAACAGGGAGTTGTTCAACATTCTTGAGGTTGTTGAGTTTGTTCTTCTGGAACAGGGAGTTGTTCAACATTATCATCTTGAGGTTCCGGATTTACTTCTTGAGCAACAACATGTATAGGAACCTGAATATTATCAAAAGTAACTGTATGGATTGGATCTGAAGCCAATTCCTCCTCAAAACTAATGTCTCTAACCTTATTTCTCCCCCCAAACTCAACATCCTCAAAGAATGTTGCTGTTCCCGTCTGTTTCCGTCGAAAGTTACCTTAGTCATTGATTTCATTACACTTTAAACGTTACAAATGAATTCAAATAACAAAAGAAAAAAAATTACAACTTTCTTGAAAATAAACGCAAGATCCGTTTATCGGCTCTTGCTTGCGTGGGATCTTTGCCTGTGCCGGGGTTTATCCGTGGACCGCCTTGGATATGGATCCGGTTGATAGAAAATTCGGCAGAGCTTCGCCTTCGCCGAGGAAGTATTTGATTTGAAGCGCTGAGATCGACCAAGCAAAATCAGGGCTCTTCTCGAGATTAAGACCAAGCCTAATCTCAAGGGACGGACGGGAACGGGCGTCGGATCTCTCGAACTCTCCTTCTTTATGCCGAAGAACTCGCCAAGATCTGTAAACCCTCGCTGAAATTCGCGCTCCTTTGACTCCACAATCCGGCAGCACCTCCTCGTCTTGATAATCAATCGTCGAAACAGCGCGCGCAGGACAAGTCTGACCCGCGCTTGCGCGGGTCGGATGGAACCGACCCGCGCCGCCGCGGGTCGGTTGATTCCGACCCGAAACAGCGCGCGCAGGACAAGTCTGACCCGCGCTTGCGCGGGTCGGATCATTCCGACCCGCACGGGCGCGGGTCGGTTTGGTCCGTCCTGCGCGGCGCGCTGAGTTTCGCTGATTTCTTGTGTTTTTACGACTTTTCCGATCTTCCGGGACTTGTAGTTTCTCCCGTTTTACTCATCCGTCGTGTTGACTTGTATGCTCCACGCGAGTTGATTAATGTACGTTGATTGACGCCATCGTGAACTGATTGACGCGCGCACTGATTGACATGCACGAGCTGAATGATGTGTGCGTGTTAACTGACTGTTGGGCGCGTTTGTACGCTTTGAGTTGATTAACGCGTGCGGTCCACTTGGCATTTTCCATTGTGGTGGTTCGTTGTCGTGTCATCAACAGTTTGCCGATTCGCTTCATGCGCTTGTCGGCGTTGGATAATCCTCTTTGATTCGGATAACGACGTTCATCACCTTCTCTTTGTCTTGAGCTAAGTGCGGGCACCCATAGGCATTTTTAGACGCCTACAGATACCCCCTCCAAAGTATTTCAGACTCTTTCTTTTATAGAGGAGTCTGGAATGCTTTGGATAAGATAGGCCATCCCTTCTATTTCGTAGGGCGGCCTTTAACTACCTCAATTCTTAACTTCTTCAGCCTTCAATCTATTCATTATTCCGTCAAATAGATGAAGTTCTTCCGGCGCTGCGTTTATCGTCTGACCGTTGTCGAAATCTTGAACTGAGATTGGTGTGTAAGTTTCTGAGCTTAGCTCGTGACATTGAGTTGACTTTGAACTAATCCTCTCCGTCGGGAATTCATATCTGGTTGTAACTGAAATCCTTCGAGTCATCTTTTGCCTTCTTTTGGCGAAATTGCTGATGCGTTGACCGGCATCGATCTTTACTGTAACGCGTTGACCGGCGTTAATACAGTTTATATTCGTATGTTTGCTGGAGTCTACACAGTTTAAGCTCTTAAGACATTGGAGCATGACGATCCCGAATGTTGGGCTGCAGGACCAACTATTAAAGCTAATTCATCTGCACGTGTGGATCTTATCCTAAAGGTTGTTGGATGTTCAAGTCATGAGACCAACTAATGAAGCTGATACGTCAATGACTCGCATTTATAGAATTTTTAGCAAATTCTCAGCCATCAACGGGTTTGATAAGCCTTTACCGACTACCGTTTGAGTCGGGCTAGCATGCGGATTATTTAAGTCCGTTCCGCATGTAACGTTATGCTAAAAGAGTTAACTCTTTTAGTGCTACGATATTGAATACGTAGACTTTGTCTTTCTCCTGTGAAAAGACTAAACAGCGACGTGTATCAGACGTAGACTTTAAGGTTAATGGCAAACCCTCAGCCTTCAACGGATTTGGCGTGCCTTTACTGATTACCGTTTGAATCGGGCTTGCATGCGGATTGTTTAAGTCCGTTCCGCATGTGACGTTGTGCTAAAGGAATGAACTCCCTTAGACTTGATGCTACGATATTGAATATGTAGACTTCGCCATTATTACGGGAATAGTCTACCCGGCAACGTGTGTTAGACGCTGACCCATCCCTACTTAGGCTCTGTTTGGTAAAACTAGCTGAAAACTGAGAGATTATAGCTGAAAGCTGTTAAGCTAGTTGAAAGCTGTGAAATTGTAGCTGAAAGCTGTTAGCTGTGTAGCTAGCTGATTGACTAGAGCTGTTTGGCAAAAGTAGCTGTACAACTAGCTTAAGTTTGTTAAATGACTAAAAAAAACATGTAATATTATTAATATAAAATTAGAATTATTATGGGCAAAAACGGAAGACAAAAATTGGCAGCTCCTTCCCAAAGACAAACGCTACTTGAGGTAGCTTTTCAAAAGCTATTTGCAAAAGACACAATCTCTAAAATAATCTCCTCCTATTTTTGGTCACCAAACAGCTCTACTAGCTTATTGACCAAGTCAATAAGACACAAGCTCTTAGATAAGACACTTTTTTTTTGTTGCCAAACAGTGCCTTAGGCTTCGGGATAAAAGTCCCCAGATTAGAATTCTGGTGTCTTCTTCAATCGGTGAAAGACTAAACTGTTTGTGTATGCTTTCGTAAAAAATATTTAACCGCCAAAAAATGGAAGGTTAATATTTATTTAGACACTGAACACATCTGCGATGGATAAGGTGTGACAATTAAAGTTTACATGTGAATAATGAACTCGATCCAAAATAGCTCATTATGTTGACATGAGTTATTGTCAGATGTTTGATCATTGCCAACCAAGTATCATTACAGTTAATATTACGTCCAAAAGACTTGATAGTTAATGTTGTGCCCGAACCTTGGATGGACGTCATTATCTTGAAATGATTATGATTATTGGTATTGATGTGAGCTCTCTTTTTTTTATTTCAGCAATGCATCTGCGCAAAATTTCTCTAACATCAACTCAATTCCCATGCAAATGGACAAAACTCAAGGTTTGCGAAAGAAAATCATATTAATTGTTCTTGGCTGCCAGCATCTTGACTTTATGCATTAAGAAACTGAACAACCCCTACCTCTCAATGCGGATAGCACTCCCTGATGCCCCAAAGAAGGAGCATGAGAAGTGGGAGCGTTCAAAATCGCATGAGTCTCATGAGCATTAGGCGGCGTTCCGGAAGCCTTCAGGCGCATAGAATCCGAAGGGGAGTATTAAGCTAAGCGATTTCCTTGCCGCAAAATGAGAAGCGTGTGCGAAAAACGACTAAGTGGAAACAAGCACCTTTTAGCTCGTTATTCAATGAAGTATAAGGGCAAAGGCAAATATCAGGGTACATTATGAAATGTCTCATATTCTTCAAAGCTTAAGGCCCACTTAAAACTCGATCGGTTTGTGACGAGTTGATTAGCTGCATGGTTTTTTTCTCTTCGCGCACAATTCAAATCAGTTTAAGGAGTCAGTTATAACTGCCCAAAAGGAGAAAGGACTCTTAATGAGCTCATTTCATACTGTGGCAAGAAGAAGACAGGTTGAAGCAAGATAAAACATAAAGTGCTGCATTTAGCTATGCCTCTTAAGCATAAGGGCCAAGAAGAAGAAATTGATAAGGAAGCTGCTTAAGCCGGTCCAGTGAGAAGAAACAACATAAGGATAAATCAGGGTTGTTTCTTCTGTAAGAAGCCTGCGACATGGTAAAGCAAGACTTACAAAATCACGCCTGACGTGACAATAAGGGTACGCTTCCTTGCTTTGCCGTCTGCCTCTGAGTTTAATTAGCTGTCAAACCTAAAACACTCGGTGGTTAGCACTCTGCGTGCTACTACTCACCATAAGTGTTTCTATGCAGGTTGCCTGGGACCTACCGCAAGCCAAGTGATGTTGAAAGACACATCTTTTGCTTGGGCGACGGACAATCGGATAGATGTCGCGAAACAATGGCACTTTAGGTTGTTGTTTAGAACTGGTTATTATTGGCTTAAAAGATACTTTTGTAGCTACCGTGCTTTTAGACCGAATTTGAGCTCTGTTTCTGTATTGCGACAAAGCAGGTTATCATTGCATTGGAAACACTCAATTCAGTTTATCTTTTAAATGTCAAAATGTTGTGGGAACCGTTACTAAGCACGTATGACAACCCTATATCTGCTCGATACAATTGCTTCTGTATAATGAATCCTTGCCATGTGGAATCACTGGTACTAAGCGTAAATTAAAATAAGGAAAATTTCGGCGATTATGTATGGCATAAGCGGCTTAGTCATATCTCAAAAAAAGTAGAGTGAGCGTCTTGTGCTCTGATGGCATTTTGGATTCTATTGATTTTCGGACTTCAACGTTATCTGTTGAATGTATCAGGGAAAACACCAAAGTGCAAGCAGATTAGATTGCCAACAGCATCTTCGGAAATGTTTAGAATTGATAATACGGATATTGTGGCCAATTCACTTACGGAATCCTGGAATGAATCAACAATATTATTATATCATTCATAGACGATTACTCACGTTATGGGACCTATATCACATTCATGAAAAATCTAGTCTCTGGACATGTATCAAAGCCTAATAAAGCTGAAGTTGAGATATCAACTCAACCGAGAATTAAAACCGTCATAAATCTGATCGTGGGGGGTGATACTACGGCCACCATATGATGGTTCAGAGATGAACAACGTCCAGTTTGACCATTGCGTAGAACCTAGAGGAATGCCGCCGGTACGATCCCAGCAAGTACACCATGCCGGTAGTTCACCTAGCATGAAGGTGTAGCCGAAAGACGAAACAGTGATCTTAGGATATCGTAAGAAGTATGATTGCCTCATTTCTTCTTTACCAGAGTCCACTCTTGGGGAGAAGCACTAAGCACAAGAGCTTACATCTGAATAGAGTGCCAAGTAAAGCAGTTGCAAAAACACCTTATGAAGTCTTTGGGACTGTCGAAAGGCCCAGTTTAAAGCATTTAACAATATTGGGGATGTCCAGCTGAGGCAAGGCCTTATAGGCCAAACAAAAGAAATTGGACTCCAAAAACAGTTATAGCACTTACTTTTATTGGGGTACTCTGAACGCTCTAGGCGCGCTGTAAATTATGATCCCACTATAAGAATGATTTTTGGGACGTTCGCTAGGCCGTCCTAAAAGGCCTATGGGTGCCCGCACATTAGCTCAAGACAAAGAGAGGCTGATGCAAATGATCAGTTATCCAAATCAAAGAGGATTATCCAATCGGCAAACTGTTGATGACACGCACAACGACCACCACAGATGGAAAACGCCAAGTTGGACCGCACGCGTTAATAACTCCAAACGCGTACAAACGCGCCCAACAGTCATTAACACGCACGCATCATTCAGCTGTGCATGTCAATCACGTGCGCGCGGTCAATCGTTGCACGATTGCGCGCTTCAATCAAACGTACATTAATCAAACTCTGCGTTGGAGACATAACAAGTAAACACGAGGCAAGAAATAAAACTGCGAGAACTACAAGTCCCGGAGCATCGGAAAATCGTAAAACACGAGAAGTCAGCGAAGACCCAAAAACGCACCGCGGCCGGTACGACCAAACGACCCGCGGAGGCGCCGGGCGCGAAGCCGACCCGGCATGGTCGCGCGGGTCGCGCCAAGCTGACCGCGTTTTGGCAGTCAGCCTAAGGCCCGACCCGACAGGCGCGCGGGATCGCACAAAGCCGACCCGCGTCGCGCGGTCGGCCAAGCCGACCCGCGGAGATCACAAGGTCGGCCAAGCACCGACCCGCGGGTCGCGCGGTCGCGCCAAAGCCGACTCCGGCCCCCGCGGTCGAGATTGACCCGTCGCGCTGTTTTGACCCCCTGATGTGTTTCTTTTTCGACGTTTTTGACGATTTTCTCGCAGATCTTTTCAGTCCAGAGGTCCCAACTACCATAGATATCATCACCAAACGGTTAGGCCTGTTGTCAACGGAAGATAAGAAGCCAAAGCACTTGTTCTCATCCAAAATAACGCATTCGAGCTATAAAATATGACAGCCAAATGCCTCCATTTTCGCGGGGCGATTGATTATCAAGACGAGGAGCTGCCTGCCGGATTGTGGATCAAAGGAGCACGAATTTCAGCAAGGGTTTGACAGATCTTTGACGAGTTCTTCGGCAAAAGAAGCGACGAGTTCGAGCAGATCCGACGCCGTTCCCCGTCCGTCCCTCTGAGATTATGGCTTGCCGGTCTTAATCTCGAGAAGAGCCCTGATTTTGCTTGTCGATACTCAGCCCGCTTCAAATCAAATACTTCCTCGGCGAAGGCGAAGCTCTGCCGAATTTTCTAGTCAACGCGCATCCATATCCAAGGCGGTCACGGATAAAAAAAAACCCCCACAACAAAATCCCACGCAAGCAAGAGCCGATAAACGCGATCTTGCGTTTATTTTCAAGGAAAGTTGAATTTTTTCTTTTGTTATGCTAGTCATTTTGTAACGTTAAAGTGTAATGAAATCCAATGACTAACGTGTATACTTTCGACGGCAAACAAACTGGCGACCACAGTGGGAAGCCAACAGCTTCGCGCCGGCAGCTGTCGTTTGTCGCAAACCTCGGATCCTGCATCCCGGATTTGCATTGAAGAAACTGGTCGGTACGAGTTCGACCAACTGAAGTTCGAGGAATATCTTTCGCCTCCTCTCCAGATCTCCGCCCTCTTCGTAACGCGAAGCGGAAGACAACGCCCCCGTTGTGCGGTAGCTGAACCTTTACAACGCCTTTCCGACCTCCAATGAGTCCGGATCTGCAGAATCTGAACTCCTCCTCAATCAAGGAGTTGAGTACAGAAGCGCCGCACCTATTTTATCGAAAGAGAAACTCGTCAAAGGCCAGCGCCAACGTTCTGTGGCTGCCAACTCGCCTAGAAGCCTGGGAGGCAATGACGGATCCGTTACGAGGCGGATCTGAAAAACATAAGTCAACGGTCGAACGCACCCAAACAGCGGACAAATGCCCTCTCTCAAATCACCAACAAGCTGAATGAGTACAAGTCAAAAGGACCCGTTTAACTCTTGAAGATGCGGATCAAAAAGCGTCGCGTACTGCTTTGCGCTGTCGTTCACTGCGCCGCCGAATTCTTGCGCAAGAGGTCAAAAGAGCCAGAGGAAGAAGTGGCAAAAAAGAAGCCACCAAAACTGTACAAAGTTTCGGAGGCCAAGATCCAAGACGGCGGCCGAAAGATCGAAAAATGCCGGCGTCACTCAATCCGAAACCCGCAGGTCTGCGGGTCACTCAAATCCGCACCCGCCGAACGTGCCAGGTCACGTCAAATCCGACGCCCGCCAATCTGCAGAGTCGACCAAAAACCGACCGCCCCAATCGTGCAGGTCACCAACATGCCGACCGCCAATCTGCAAGCGTCCACAAAATCCGACCCACCAATCTGAGGTCACCAAAATCCGACCCGCCAATCTACAGGTCGACCCAAATCCGGACCGGCCAAATCGGCCTAAGGTCACTTGTCGACCCCTCCACTTGCGGTCGACACCCAATCCGACCCTCCACTGCGGGCACTTGGTCCGACCCCTCCAATTTCGCCAAGACAAAAATCCGACCCGCTCAATCTACAGGTCGCCCAAATCCGACCCTCCACTCGCGGGTTACTTGAATCCGACTCCCTCCACACCCGTCGGTCACTTAAATCTGACCCGCGCCAGGCGCGAGACAGAAGACGCTTCTACACGGTTACCGTCGATCCCTTTGGAGTTTCGACCTCTGTTGGAAGCCCCACGACAACATGGATTTCTCCCGATTCAAGGTGAGATAAGTCGATCGCCTGGTCCTTTGCACGAGGATCGAGGCAAAGTTTCTGATCGAAGAACGCTTAGTCTGACTGAACTCGAGGCGACTCGTCGAGCTGGGTCGCCAACCACAGCCCTGCGCAACCAATTTCAAGCGCTTCTTCATAAAGCGGAACAAACTCGTAATTTCCGCCCGCCTGGGGTGTGTATCCAAAACCAAGAGCCTGTTGAGATCCTGCGCTCCAAAAGCGTAGCTTCTAAAACACGTGACTCTTATAGAATGCCTAATAAAGCGGCAAATCCCCTGAAAAAACATATTCATCTAACGAGGGATAACGTTTTTATACCAGAGAGTCACCTGTTCAACCACACGATTAGTTGCTCCGCGTCATGCTGCATCGATTGAGTTGTACTATCGGCTGGGCGTAGAACGATCTCGGAAGAATATCCCGAGCGGAAGCCAAATCTCACTACCGTGCGCCGAATTATCATGGCAGTATTATCAGCGTGTAGGCCCCAAGCCCGGTTCCGCCCCAGAGGCGTCCGGTATTGGGAGAGATCCTCCAATGGAAAGGCATAAGTCTAATCTAAAAGCACCTCCGCTAAAGAAACGATCGTCGTTCAAGGTGACGAACCCCCAGAGGTTACCAATCAATATGGTTGCATAACTGCGGAAAATCAATTCTTACCTTCTAGCTCTGACCCGCTTGTATCGCCATCGTCTAACCCGCGTTGCGATCAGAGACCACTAGCACGCCAGGGACTACCAAAGATGCAGAGAGCGGTTATCCTCGATGATGAAGTATCAGATACTAACTCTGGCAGTCGCTTCTGAATAATACGTATCTAGCCCGGGCACAATCTCACGAAGTGTTCATGATCAACACCGCAAGCCAGCGTAGCCAAAATGCTGTGCAGGGATGCCTTGGCCAAACAGAAAGAGCATTCAAGAATCGAAATGGAAAGGCTATGCTACGGATGAGGGAAGAACATGGACCAAAACAAATCCGCAGCTTTGTCGAAATCAAAATTGGTGAATCCAGTCGTCGCAACACTGGCTAACCAAGCAACATCGCTATTCAGATGAGATGAACGTCTCAAATCATGAAACCTCCCTTGACCAAAAACACGGATGCATTCCACGAAATTTCAAGTCCGGGTGGCCCCCGTATTCCTCTTAAAGAATCGCCTCCAAAGCTGATACGAGGCGATGATGCAGAAAAAATGAAAGATCTCTAGAGAGCTAAAAATCAACGCTCCTAATGTCTGCCTCGAGAGTGAAAAGGACCGCATTCCATGTCCCTATCCAATGAGAGTGGGACTCAATAGCATACCCGCGCGAAGTATCAACCTAATTAAGCTTCACGCCGTTGACGGGAAGGGTTCACCCACTCAAACATCTGATCTACTTCAAGTCCCACTTGGTATGATCTCCCCAGCAATGAAGCCTTGATGGTTCGGTCATCGTGGCACCCTTCGCGCGGCCGGCCTTCATTCGTACCACCGTCTCAAGCCCCGGATGTATTAACAACTGGACGATATGGAGAACTCACTTCCTTGGTAACTTTCTTTGGATGACGACGACGAGGCTATCCATCAAAATTACCTTTTCGATGGGAGAAGAACACGAAGAAATGACGAGACAGCGACGACTTCGTCAAAGCGCTTTCGCGAATAAAGAGCAATGAAACTACCGAGATCGATCACGCAGGACGTCATCCTCCAAGACATTCATAACAACCTATCTATTGAGAGATTAGAAGTTACTGGGAGTCGCACGTTCCAACACTTGCCGAAAGAGTATGAGACGCGCGGAGAGCGGGCTCGAACGCTGGTCTCCGAAGGAAGAAAGCCCCGAGAGGGCCAACGCGCGAATCTTCCGAACTCAACTTCGCCTTCCCGTGCGTAAAGGAAAGGCACATGCATGCGTTGTAGACGTTAAGCCAGACATCGCAAACAACAAGCCCCGGAGGCCAGCAAAAAGTCTGACCTGAGACTCCAAAAAAGTACTCCTTCAAGGACGAAGACGTTCCAGCCATCTCAGTCTCATTCCATGAAATTAACAAGATCCAAGCTGCGCCACCTGTCGTAAAATCAGAGGCGAAGCTATAACCATCGTGGATCCCAAAATACTGCTGACCGTACCCACAGGAGGATCCTCCATCCCACCAAGGATTGCTTCCTAAGAATAGATTCAAAACCTTGGTCTGAAAGCCGCGCTTATATCGCTCAAATTGATCCGAATGAAGACTCCGACAAGCTATAAGATATAACTGCTCCTTCTACAGACTCCGACAAGATATAAGGAGTATAAACTGCTCCTTCTCACACGTCCGACAAGCTATAAGCCATATAAACTGCTTCTTAATCCTCGACGGTGTAAGAGTGTTAAAAAAACTGCTCCCTGATACTCAATAGGTATTATGAGTCTAAACTGCTTTCCTACCGTTGATGGGAAGTTCCTGGAGAATGTTACGCTAATATTCTTAAGGGATAACCCGCGTCACTGTAACGGAGTACAAAGTCAAAGCCCAGTTCCAAGAAAGCGAAGTTGGGGGATTTCATTAATGGCGAAGTCCCAGAAGAATGCTATATGTAATTGTCTTAGGATAACCCGATAATACGAACAAGGTTGATAAACACTAAAACCCCCACTGATGATTTGTACTCCCACTCTCACTGTTACCTGGTTCAAACCTTCCGATAGTTAGCGGACCACAACCAAAGTCCCCTCTCGATTCCTTCCATGAACGACGAGGTCCACATTCAAATTGAACGATCAAGAAAAAAACAAAACCAAACCCTGCTAAAGGTAAGATCATCTCAAACCTCACACTTTTCACTGCTTCCCTTGATGCAAACCTATAAAAGTAGGGCACAACCAGATCTCCTCTCGATCCTTCATTGAACGAGAGGTCCACTTTCAATTGAGCAATCAACCTATAAAATAAGGATTGTCTCCAACTTTACTTAGTCAAACTGCAGATATTAGGACTAAGATTGAGTTATCATTGGCGCATGAAACGCAAAGACTTCCATCTTTTCCTTTTTTCACCTAACCTAAAAATTAGGGCTCGGAAATGACTTCTCCTTCAATAAAATGAGGGACTCTTTTGGTCGAATGACCAATCCTATAAAAGTTAGGGTCGTTTGAACTTTCGATTCTCGGATGGAATCCCACTTTATGTTTCATCATTTCGGATTCTGAGGCTGGAAGATACCCACCTTGAGTTTCCTTTCCAACTGGAGATAGAATATAAAATTCTGCCTCTTCAGTGCGGAGATAGAATATAAAATTATCCTTCTTCCATTTTCCAGTCTGTCTTTACCCTAAAAAAAAGACACAATTCGCAACTTCCAATCCGTGCACTTTGTGCACGGGGAATTTTATCTCAACTCCTAACATAGAGATAAAGCCTACCGCCAACACGCTCGTTTGCCCGCGTTTAGTCTTTCACCGATTGAAAAAGACACCAGAATCCAGTCTGGCCGGCATTTTATCCCGAAGCCTAAGTAGCGAAAGTCAACGCTTAACTTCGGTGCTGGGTGCGTTCGTTCCCGTAAAAAATGACCAAGTTACGTATTCAGCATCGTAGCCAAGCAAAAATCCATGCCCTCTTTATTGCATGTGGGGAATTTTATTCCGAACTCCTAAGCAGAGTAAAGTCAACGCGCTAACACGCGGTTGCACGACGTTAGCTCTGTTTACCGTGAAAAGGACAAAGATCCAACCATATTCGACGTCGTTGTAGGCAGGTCGGTTATCATAACGACCACAAACCGCTGCCCTCACACGTCGCGGGAATTTTATCCCGAATCCTGCGAAGTAAGGGATAAGTAACGCCTAACACGCGTTGCCG
>NW_017974194.1:0-2342 GCF_001876935.1 Asparagus officinalis
TTTATCATTGCATTCGGTTACATGATCGGGTTATCCTTAAGAATATCACATATAAAAATTCTCCAGGAAGTTCCCGTGAATGAAACAATTTAGACTCATATACATGTTGGAGTATTAGGGAGAAGTTTAACCTCTTATACCGGTCGGAGGATTGAGAAGCAGTTTATACTCTTATACTTGTCGGAGTTTTAAGAAGCAGTTTATACTCTTATACTTGTCGGAGTCTTGCCATTCTCAACTGGCTTACCCTAGCGTTATGACGCCGGCTTCAACCAAGGTCTGGATGCTATTCTTTAAAGTAAAGCAGGCCTTGGTGGGATGAAGGATCCTCCTGTGGTACGCACAGTACTTCGGATCCGCAGTATCGTCAGCTTCCTCCTGATTCGTGATCGGTGGCAGCTTGATCTTGTTATTTTCAAGGAGGGATTCGAAGATGGCTGGAACATCTTCGTCCTTGAAGGAGTACTCTTTTTGTTGCCTCTGATCTGAAGTCTTCTGCTGTCTCCAGGGTTGTTGTTGCGATGTTTGATTATCACCAATAGCAGCTGCAGGTGCCTTGCCCTTACCACGGGAGGCGAAGTTCGAGTTCGGATGATTAGTCGTCGATTAGCTCGTCTCGGCCTTCTTCCTTCGGAGGAAGCGTTCGGCTTGTTCACCGCGCACCTTCAAGTCTTTCCAAGTGTTGGACGGTGCTGTCCCCATTGCTTCCAACACGTCCAATGCGAGATTATTGTGGCAAGTCTGGAGAATGAACTCCTCGGTGATCGGGTCCCGACAGTTCATCGCCTTGTTCCGGAACCTTTTGACGAAGGTTTTAACTAATTCCCCGTCTTTCTGTTTCTCGTCAAGCAACGACCCAATGGATATCTCGGTGTCGTCGTCGAAGAAGTTGGTGAGGAATTTAGTCTCCATATCATCCAAGCTATTCACACTTCCTGGCTTGAGGCGGCGATATCAATCGAAGGCGGCTCCACGAAGAGTGCCAACAAAGGACCGTACCATCAGAGGCTCATTACCAGAGATAACCCCTAGGTGTGATTTGAAGTAAATCAAATGCTGAGTGGGTGAACCCTTCCCATCAAACGGTGTGAAGTTAATTAGATTGAACTTCGCCGGATACGGGATTGATTCCCATTCTCTTGGGTATGGACAAGGAATGCCCGTCTTCTTCATCTCTTGAGCGGAAATCAACGTATTGATTTTGCTCTCGAGGTTTTTAATCTTCAAACTTTCACTCGTATTTTCGTTAGCATTCTCGTTACCACCCCCTGCATTGACGGGAGGATTATTAGCATTATGAGCTTCATCTGCATGTGTGTCCTCATCTTCCTGATTAACCTGGTTACGACGACTTGGTTCGCCTTGTTGGTTTGTCAGTGCTTGGATTTGTTGGTTACGCATTTCTCTCATATTCTGCATGGCCATCTGCATTTCGAACCTGAAGCTCTCCCGTTGTTTAGCCATGGCTTCTTCGAGCATCTTGGCCACTTGTTCCGCACTTATCATAAGTGACTGACGGGGTTGTCCCTCACTGGATACTATATTATCTAATGTGACCGCAGAGGAGGCATCCAATTCTTCATCTTCTGAAGGTAATCTTGTCCGAATCCTACCATAAGTTGCTTGTATGATGGCTCCAGACTGCAGACGGGTTACGTGATGGGGTATTTCCGGAATCGACTCCGGATTATCCTGTGTTGATGTCCCTTTGCTGGTCATATTAGTGGTGACCCTCGGGAATTCTCCATCTTCAACTACCGTTCTTCTTTGTTAGAAACGCCTAGGCCTTGGTTTTGGCATTTCGGTACTGAGTCTTTCGAAAACCAAAATCCTTTCGGGGACTGTCTTGATGCAGTTGCACTCAAACAATACTGCCCGAATGAGTTTGTAACAAGGGCATTGAGTTTCTAGTTCTCGAGGACTCCTTTTCCTGGTCTTACTCGTACCCCCAACACGATAATATAACTCGTCGGCTTGAAGGTCGGAATAACCTATCGTGTGTTGGCACGACTTCTCAGGTATAACGTTATCATCATCAGACGACAATGTTTCCTTCTGAGGGCGAACTACCTTCTTTGGGCTTTCAAGAGTCACGCGCCTCGAAACATGCCTTTGTGAGCGCGAGTTCTCAACTGGCTCCTGTACTTCAATGCGCAAATTGGTGCGCGTAGATGCCATGAACTTCTTGTCATGTTGAAGGTGGCGGCGACTCCTAGCATGTTGAGTCGTTCGGGGCTTCTTTATCGGGCCCAAACGTTCTTGAACTGGAGCTTTGCATCGCTCATTGGGAAGTGGTCCGAGGCGCTCCAAAACTGACCTCCTTCTTCGGGATGGTCTTGCGG
>NW_017974194.1:4913-6446 GCF_001876935.1 Asparagus officinalis
ACGCTGAGTGTAGTCTACACAGTCTCATTGCGATATACCAACTAACGTACTTAGGCATCCGACTATTATAAATTGCAATAATATGTGTCGCTATCTTTTATGACAAATCTCAGGAATATATGTTACTTACCTCTATCGCTCGTGCGAATGCAACCCCAAAACGTATACTTCATTATCCAAATATGTATCTCGATGTGCGTACCCATACTTCATATTCATGATCAACTCAAGTGTTAACAAAAACAAACGCAGCATAACACAGATCAAACGCAAACGCAGCGTAACACAGATCAGTCAACCGAAAATAACTCTTCGGTCAACTAAAATGCGTGCACAAATATGCACATGCAAATTAATGTGGATCCATCGACCGACTCCTTTACTTCGGTCGACCGACCAGAGCATAAATAGAATACATGTTTTAGTTTTTGGTTTTTGATTTACATTATAATAAATTACTATTTTTGCATGAATACACATTAAATAACTCTTATGTAATATGATTAGAGTTTAGTTATCTACGCAAAACACAATTTTTATATCTAGTTGAATTACATAAACCCTAACATGTTTATTTTTATGAAAAACATCATGAAAACCAATCAATCTCAATGAGAACTCATGATAAATTTATTTTAGATCCTAAATCTAAATTAGAGAATTTGTTTATGCCTTTTTAAATCTTAAAGATTGAATCTTTGTATCATATAGCTTAAAAGAACAATAGTTATACTTGAACTAGATTTTAAGGCCAAATAACAACAAAATAAAACTCATTTAAATGAATTAAAAATGGGGATGTGATTGGAGGAGATGAAACTCACCTCATAACTTGTGATAAACTCCCAAGCATGTGAGAAAGCAGATCCTCATTTGCCCAACGCTGATGATCTCGCCCTCTTCTAGGTATTTTGCATCACAAAGTTGTCAAATAGTCAAACCCAAAACATGATGTAAAAGAGAATATTTCATGTAATATATCCATATAGATATAGGCAAACCCAAAACAAACCAAACAGACCCGAATCCAAATCAGACTGGAAAAAATAGTCTTCATTATTTTGCATGTAACGTTTTCATCCGACCTCTGAATGAGGTGATTTAAGATTCGTTGGAATGCTATTGAAGAGACATACAACATTTATTTTTTGAGCTATTTAAGATTTAAATTACATCAATGTATAATGTATATATACTATTAATTGGTCTCAAATCAACTACTATTATGCTCATTCTTCATTAAATGATATTTATCATACTATAACTCATTTATTTCTATTTACCATATTATTTTTTAAATAGAAATTTATGGGGTTTTATATTCATCCCTCTACAAAAGAATTTTGTTCTCGAAATTCTTCAAACGTATCTTTAGAGTTTAATAATACGAGAAAAGCACGTTGAAGGAATAATCCAGATAAGAAAACCCTTACATACACATCTCCTATCATTATAGGCAGTGATAATTTCCTAAGTGAGAAAGCTAAACAGAGCTCGCCCGTAGAGCTCAACTTTTGGTCATTAAGCTCGCCC
>NW_017974195.1:0-6576 GCF_001876935.1 Asparagus officinalis
CTGGGGGTGGCCGTATGATTCCTCTCGAAACTTATCCAAAACAGGATATGGGTGAGGCCGAAAAGATGAGGAACCTCGAAAGAAAAATCGACGCCCTGATGTCTGCTCAAGAGGTGAAGAGGACCGGCATTCCGTGTCCTTACCCGAGAGAGTGGGATTCGATCCCGTATCCGGCGAAGTTCAACTTAATCAACTTCACGCCGTTCAACGGGAAGGGCTCGCCCACTCAACACCTGATCTACTTCAAGTCCCACTTAGGAGTGATCTCGGGCAACGGGCCTTTGATGGTTCGGTCATTCGTTGGCACCCTTCGCGGGCCTGCCTTCGATTGGTACCGCCGTCTCAAGCCCGGCAGCATCAACAGCTGGGAGGACTTGGAAAGCAAGTTCCTCGCCCATTTCTTCGATGATGACACCGAGGTGTCGATCAGGACACTCTTCGACGAGAAACAAAAAGGCGGAGAGTCGGTGGATACCTTCATCAAACGCTTCCGCAATCAGGCAATGAACTGCAGGGATCCCGTCACGGAGGAATTCCTCTTGCAGACTTGTCAGAACAACTTGTCCATTAGCATCTTGGACGTGATGGGAATAGAGCCGCTCAATACCTGGAAAGAGTTGAAGGCTCGAGGAGAACAGGCTGAACGCTTCATCAGAAGGCGGAAGGTCGAGAGAAACCAACCGATGGTTAATCCTCTGGATTCGGATCTCTACCTCATGATGAAGGGGACGTACCTGCAACGGTTATTGACGATAATCAAACGTCACAACAGCAGTCCTGGGAACAACAGGAGAATTCGGACGAGGAGCTCCAAAACGAGTACTCGTTCAAAGACGAAGACGTTCCAGCTATCTTCGAGACCCTTCTCGAAAACAACAAAATCAAACTCCCGCCCATCACGAATCAGGAGGAAGATGACGATTCTGCGGACCCAACGTACTGCGAGTACCACAGAAGGATCCTCCACCCCACCAAGGAATGCTTTGCTCTCAAGAATAGCATCCAGACCTTGGTTGAAGCCGGCGTTATAACGCTAGGGTAAGCCAATTGAAAACGGCAATACTCCAAAGAGTACAAGAGTATAAACTGTTCCTCAATACTCCAAAGAGTACAAGAGTATAAACTGTTCCTCAATACTCCAAAGAGTACAAGAGTATAAACTGTTCCTCAATACTCCAAAGAGTACAAGAGTATAAACTGTTCCTCAATACTCCAAAGAGTACAAGAGTATAAACTGTTCCTCAATACTCCAAAGAGTACAAGAGTATAAACTGTTCCTCAATACTCCAAAGAGTACAAGAGTATAAACTGTTCCTCAATACTCCAAAGAGTACAAGAGTATAAACTGTTCCTCAATACTCCAAAGAGTACAAGAGTATAAACTGTTCCTCAATACTCCAAAGAGTACAAGAGTATAAACTGTTCCTCAATACTCCAAAGAGTACAAGAGTATAAACTGTTCCTCAATACTCCAAAGAGTACAAGAGTATAAACTGTTCCTCAATACTCCAAAGAGTACAAGAGTATAAACTGTTCCTCAATACTCCAAAGAGTACAAGAGTATAAACTGTTCCTCAATACTCCAAAGAGTACAAGAGTATAAACTGTTCCTCAATACTCCAAAGAGTACAAGAGTATAAACTGTTCCTCAATACTCCAAAGAGTACAAGAGTATAAACTGTTCCTCAATACTCCAAAGAGTACAAGAGTATAAACTGTTCCTCAATACTCCAAAGAGTACAAGAGTATAAACTGTTCCTCAATACTCCAAAGAGTACAAGAGTATAAACTGTTCCTCAATACTCCAAAGAGTACAAGAGTATAAACTGTTCCTCAATACTCCAAAGAGTACAAGAGTATAAACTGTTCCTCAATACTCCAAAGAGTACAAGAGTATAAACTGTTCCTCAATACTCCAAAGAGTACAAGAGTATAAACTGTTCCTCAATACTCCAAAGAGTACAAGAGTATAAACTGTTCCTCAATACTCCAAAGAGTACAAGAGTATAAACTGTTCCTCAATACTCCAAAGAGTACAAGAGTATAAACTGTTCCTCAATACTCCAAAGAGTACAAGAGTATAAACTGTTCCTCAATACTCCAAAGAGTACAAGAGTATAAACTGTTCCTCAATACTCCAAAGAGTACAAGAGTATAAACTGTTCCTCAATACTCCAAAGAGTACAAGAGTATAAACTGTTCCTCAATACTCCAAAGAGTACAAGAGTATAAACTGTTCCTCAATACTCCAAAGAGTACAAGAGTATAAACTGTTCCTCAATACTCCAAAGAGTACAAGAGTATAAACTGTTCCTCAATACTCCAAAGAGTACAAGAGTATAAACTGTTCCTCAATACTCCAAAGAGTACAAGAGTATAAACTGTTCCTCAATACTCCAAAGAGTACAAGAGTATAAACTGTTCCTCAATACTCCAAAGAGTACAAGAGTATAAACTGTTCCTCAATACTCCAAAGAGTACAAGAGTATAAACTGTTCCTCAATACTCCAAAGAGTACAAGAGTATAAACTGTTCCTCAATACTCCAAAGAGTACAAGAGTATAAACTGTTCCTCAATACTCCAAAGAGTACAAGAGTATAAACTGTTCCTCAATACTCCAAAGAGTACAAGAGTATAAACTGTTCCTCAATACTCCAAAGAGTACAAGAGTATAAACTGTTCCTCAATACTCCAAAGAGTACAAGAGTATAAACTGTTCCTCAATACTCCAAAGAGTACAAGAGTATAAACTGTTCCTCAATACTCCAAAGAGTACAAGAGTATAAACTGTTCCTCAATACTCCAAAGAGTACAAGAGTATAAACTGTTCCTCAATACTCCAAAGAGTACAAGAGTATAAACTGTTCCTCAATACTCCAAAGAGTACAAGAGTATAAACTGTTCCTCAATACTCCAAAGAGTACAAGAGTATAAACTGTTCCTCAATACTCCAAAGAGTACAAGAGTATAAACTGTTCCTCAATACTCCAAAGAGTACAAGAGTATAAACTGTTCCTCAATACTCCAAAGAGTACAAGAGTATAAACTGTTCCTCAATACTCCAAAGAGTACAAGAGTATAAACTGTTCCTCAATACTCCAAAGAGTACAAGAGTATAAACTGTTCCTCAATACTCCAAAGAGTACAAGAGTATAAACTGTTCCTCAATACTCCAAAGAGTACAAGAGTATAAACTGTTCCTCAATACTCCAAAGAGTACAAGAGTATAAACTGTTCCTCAATACTCCAAAGAGTACAAGAGTATAAACTGTTCCTCAATACTCCAAAGAGTACAAGAGTATAAACTGTTCCTCAATACTCCAAAGAGTACAAGAGTATAAACTGTTCCTCAATACTCCAAAGAGTACAAGAGTATAAACTGTTCCTCAATACTCCAAAGAGTACAAGAGTATAAACTGTTCCTCAATACTCCAAAGAGTACAAGAGTATAAACTGTTCCTCAATACTCCAAAGAGTACAAGAGTATAAACTGTTCCTCAATACTCCAAAGAGTACAAGAGTATAAACTGTTCCTCAATACTCCAAAGAGTACAAGAGTATAAACTGTTCCTCAATACTCCAAAGAGTACAAGAGTATAAACTGTTCCTCAATACTCCAAAGAGTACAAGAGTATAAACTGTTCCTCAATACTCCAAAGAGTACAAGAGTATAAACTGTTCCTCAATACTCCAAAGAGTACCAGTCAACGCGTTGCAACCGAAGTCAACGTTCGACGATTCGAAACCCTAGGGTGGACGCCGGTCAACGCCAAGCAACACATTGCAAACGAAAGTCAGCGTTCGACGATCCGAAACCCTAGGGTGGACGCCGGTCAACGCGTAACCCTAGGTCAACGCCGGTCAGCGCGTTGCAATAAAAAGTCAACCCCCAGTGATTCAGAACCCCAGGTCAACACGATGTGACAGGGATAGCAAGTTCAAAAGTCAACCGAATGACACGAGCCAAACTCAACTCACCAGCTGTAAACTCGAGACTCCAACGACGGCCAGGCGATAAACGCAGCGCCGGAACAACTTCGGTTATTCGACAAAGCACCGGATAAACCGAAAATCGAAGGAGCCGAGAGTCAATGCGAACCATAGGTCCCTTATGCCGACTGAAGGCTGGACCAATCATATCCAAAGTATCCCGGTCTCTTCTATAAAAGAAACGAGTCCGAAACACTTTGGAGGGGGTATCTGTAGGCATCGAAAATTACCGATGGGTCCCCGCACACAGCTCAGTGTTAACGAGCGACGGTGAACATCATTATCCAGTTCACAAGAGTTCAAATGACGCCGGTGAGCGATTGAAGCGAACCGACGGACTACGTGAGCCGACAGAATCTCAGAACAACGGGGATACGGGTTGACCGAAAACCCCGCGATCACCGCAATTGGACCAACACCCGCCGTGTCCCGATCACCCCACTGATAATCCAACCATCGGGGCCTACAGAGCTTGTTGCCAAGATTCCAACGCATCCGAAATCACTCAAATCCGAGTTTGGACGAAAAGTCAGCGAAAGAGTCAATGGCGGGACAACGGCAGGGCAACGGCGGACACCTTGGACCAGACTGAGACACCCAGGGGGATCCCGGCCAGGACGAAACACCCGAGGGGTGTCTTGGCAAAGCCAAGACACCCCAGGGGTGTCTCGGCCAGGCCGAGACACCCCAAGGGTGTCTCGGCCAGGCCGCCGAGACACCCCAAGGGGGGTGTCTCGGCCAAGGGGCGAGACACCCCTAGGGGTGTCTCGGCCACCCTATGGTCCCCCCCCTTTTCCTATAAATAGGAGCCTAGGCCTTCATTTGAAGGGGCTGATTTCTTGAGGAGGAGTTTTGGAGAGCCTTGGCGAAGCCCTGCTGCAGTGAAGAGTGCCCGTGTGCTTCAACAAGAGGAGGAGAGGCCTTGATCAGAGCCTTCATCACCCGTCAGATCCTTAGTATCGGCCTTAGCGTTGATACTAATTACTTAAGAAGAGCTATAACCTCGCTTAGATACGCTTATAGCTTCTAGATCTCACGCGGATCGACGAAGCTCTGCTTCTATATCCCCCCGCGGATAGACGAAGCTCTGCCCGATTTTCTCGGAACAGATCTGATTGCCCGGTGGTCCACGGATATCAGCATCCCCGTCACAGGCCAAAGACCCACGCAAGCAAGAGATGACAAACAGATCTTGCGTTTGTTTGAAAAGAGTTGTATTTCTTTTGTTTTCATTGTGTACCGGTCTTATAAAAAGGCTATCTTTTTATTTCATTGTAACGATTGAAGTTGTAATGAATGCAGCAATGAATACAGCAACTTTTTCCGCAAACATGAAGACGCTCCGGCATTATCAAAGAGAGCACGACAAAGACAGCGTCAACGTCTTGCTCAACAACTGGCCGAGGCTTTGGAGCCAATGGATGGGATCCGCTATAACGTAGATCTAAAATCCAGGCAACGCCAGGAGCAACAACGGCAAACAACCAGCCCCTCCTCCGAAGCAGAAACAAACAAATGGGTTCATGTCAAAAGAACCCGTTCTACTCTCGAGGAGCGAATCCAGAAGCGCCGCGCCTTGCGTGCACATGCCCGAGCCCTGGTACAAAAAGCACGAGAAATGCTAAAGGGAGAGGCCGTTAAGAGATCGCCGAGATCCGAACGAGTTTGGATGCCGAAGGCCAAATCAACGCCTAAGGTAATAGCAGGTAATATTGCTCTCCAACCTTCGTCAATTTCAGATCCCGAGCCTCCGGTAAAGCTCCACCGCAGCGTGGATTTCTCCGAGCTCAAGAATCCTCCGAAGGATCGTATCGGTGCTCTACACGAGAATCGAGGAAAAGCGCTTGTCAAGGAAAGCTGGGGATCGTTGAAGGAGCTTCGAGCCAACACTCAGACTGGGGGTCGTACACGATCTCCTAACAAATCGATCTCTGCAACAACCAGCTCAGCGGTGCGTGCAAAGGACCAAGAGCCCGTTAAGGTTTCACCCTCACAAAGGAGTGATTCCAAACGTGCGACTCTTACAGAGGCCAACAAGGCAATGTTTACTCAGAAGAAGACGCGTCGGACAGACGAACGCGTTATACCTGAGAACCCATGTGAGCAGCCGATAGGTTACTCCGACCGCAACGTCGATAAGTTGTACTATCAGGCTGGGGGTGCGGATGAATCTCGAAAGAGAAACACCCGGGAAGCGGATTCTCACTGTCCGTGTACCAAAATTATCAGGGCAGTATTATCAGCCTGTAGCTGCCCCAAGACCGCTCCACAGAGGGTCTCGATATGATTCAAGAGAATTTTCGGTGGACCGACAAAGCCCAAATCAAGGCGTTCCCACCAAAGAGGATCGATTGCTCGAAATGATGAACCCCTAGAAGTGACTATCAACATGGTCAACAAGGGAAAATCCCCAATCATTTCAGGTGATTCCGACCCTAATTTCTCTTTGGGAAGCAGGGTCAATTTGGGAATAGCTCAGCTTCAGCTAGAAGCCGTCGGAGATAACGACGACCGTAGGATTCATGAAGAAGTCCATTCCGATGATGAGTTCTCGGATTCTCATTCCGCGCTCGCCTCTGACGATA
>NW_017974196.1:0-3657 GCF_001876935.1 Asparagus officinalis
TCGATAAACGAAAGAACTCCTTTCTTTTCTCTTTGGTTAAATCTTCTCATGGTTATAGCCAAAGTTGAAGCTTCACTTCGATAAACGAAGAACTCTTTTTTCCAGTTTAGGTAACCAATCCTATAAAAGGGAAGTTTATCTAAATTTTCCAGATTCTCGGAGTGGAGATCCCACTTCTAGTTTCTTTTTCCCTGGAAATAGAATATAAAATTCTTCCTTTCCAGAATCAGGGAATAGAATATAAAATTCTTCCTTCCTTGTTTTCCGGGTTCGCCTTCACCCTAAAAGAAGACCGGGAAATAGAATATAAAATTCTTCCTTTCCCACACCAACCTTTTCCAAGAATTTATCAATCTAGGATTCATCCTAGGAAGTTTATCCCGAATCCTAAGCAGGGATAAGTCTGCGCCTAACACGCGCTGCCGGTTTAGTCTTTTTCCGCACAAAAAGACACCAGAGTCTGATTCTGGGGTATTTTATCCTGAAACCTAAGCAAGGATAAGTCCGCGCTTAACCCGCGCTGCCGGTTAGTTCTTAACCGTTGAAAAGAACATCCGTCCACATATTCATATTCAACATTGTGGCAGGGTGTTATTAATAACACCAAAAACCATGCCTTACACGCATGGGGAATTTCATCCTGAATCCTAAGAAAGGATATGCCGACGCCTAACACGCGTCGCCGGTTTAGTCTTTCTCCGAAGAAAAAGACACCAGAGTTCGATTCTGGGGAATTTTATCCCGAAGCCTAAGTAGGAATAAGTCAATGTCTAAAACACGTTGTTGGGTATCCTATTCCTATAACAATGGCGAAGTCTACATATTCGAAGTTGTAGCATCAAGTCTAAGGGAGTTCATTCCTTTAGCACAACGTCACATGCGGAACGGATTTAGATAATCCGCATGCTAGCCCGACTCAAACGGTAATCGGTAAAGGCTGATCAAACCCGTTAAAGGCTAGGGGTTAGCCAAAAATCCTAAAGTCAATACCTAACACGTGTCGCTGGGTAGCCTATTCCCGTAATAATGGCGAAGTCTATGTATTCAATATCATAGCACGAAAGTCTAAGGGAATTCACTCTCTTAGCACAACGTGACATGCGGAACGGATTTAGACAATCCGCATGCTAGCCCGACTCAAACGGTAGTCGGTAAAGGCTAATCAAACCCGTTGAAGGCTGGGGGTTAGCCAAAAATCCTAAAGTCAACACCTAACACGTGTCGCCGGGTAGCCTATTCCCATGTCAAGACATTCAGCAAATGAAATTATACATCAAAAACATGGCCAAAAATCTGCTGATTAAGCTTAGAGAGCTTCCCATCATAAGCCTGCCTCAACTCAGCTCTGATGGACTCCTCGTCGGTATCTAAAGTTCTCGCAGCAATCTCCTCCGTCTCAGTCAGCTTCTGCTTCAAAGATGTCAACTCACCAGATAAAGCAGTGTGGGCTTGTTGATCCTGTACCTTCGTCATCTGAAGAATACCAAAAGTCTCCTCTTTTTCACGGAGTGCTCTTCTGAGCTGGTCTATCTCGGTCGCACAGGAGGCAAGAGAAGAGGCAAGCTCGGTGAGTGAAGATGATTTAGCAGCAAGGTGGGCCTCAACTTGGTCCACTCGATCCCGCTGCACCTGAATGTCTAACTCAGCAAGAAACCTAGCATCGCGCCATGTCTGTAAGTGAGTATCCAACTCGGCAGCGATGAATGAAGAGGCACCTGCATCCCGAAGCTCACGAAACATCTGAAGCTCACACTCTAGGCGGTCAAGATCATCAACAATAGACTTCGCCAGATCTGGGTACCCTGCATCCCTTATTGAATTTATCTTAAGATCAAGGAATGGCTTGAACTGGTGAAGGGAAAGTCCGCCGTGGAAGAGCTTGTCAATCATAGCATTCACAAAGGAGAAGAAGGAACGGATCTCTATACAGATGACAATCTTCTCTGGGTCGCTGTCTGATAACAACTCCTTCACAAGGACGTGAAGCCGAGAAGAAAGCCCTACACAAAAAGGAGAAATCCGTCAAAAGCCTTGATGAAGAAATGAATGACATTCCTCAGTTGCTCAAGTTATACCTTCTTCCCCTTGAATCACTGGGGGTGGTGGAGGTGTAACGGCTGGGGGTGTATCAACTGGTGTAGTTGGTCCCACAGCCGGCTCAACAGGATCAGTCTCGACAAAAGCTCCTGTCAAATACAAAATAGAATTCTCAGATGCATTATATTATAGTTGCATTAGTCAAAAATTGACTGGTCCTATAATTAACTTGAGAAGAGCTACGTACCTTCAGAAAAACCATCCTCGGGATTCTTAGGGAGCGTAGACTCAGGAAATACATCTCCAGGCAACTGGTCATCAATCTGAGGAGAACCATACATAAAGTGGAGCATAGGAGTGTCCACAAGCAAGCCTTCCTCGTCAAAATCATCAGTCGAGAAATCTGACACAAGGTGTCTACGAGCAAGCCTTCCCCGTCAAAATCATCAATCGAGAAATCTGACACAAGAGAATATAAGTACGAAAGGAGAATAAAGAGATTACGACCAATAGAAATGAGTTACCTCTTATGGGTGCGTCAGCCTCTCTATTCCCAAAATCCACGTTTGCCTCCTGCGAATTATCTAAAAGAGCAAGAAGTATAGAGACAATCAGGGAATGCACAAATTCCAAATCATTCAACTCCTTTGTGTATTGTTAATGGTAGATGTACCTGGATTCATCGAACCGGGTCCTACATCAATGGTCTCCCTAATGTCACCAGCTTCTGCAGGCCTTTCTACCTGGTGCGGTGAGTCGGGCTCACCAGAAGATATAGAATCGTGAAAAACAGGATCAGGACTCATCTCGCTCTCCCCACGCTCTCCTATATAGAAATGGAAAAGCGTGAGTCAAAGTTCTGAATGATCAAGAGGACGGTCTATAGGGTAGAAGTTACCTCCATCACTAGCAGGATCGTCACCGGCCAAATCCATATCCGATGCTCGTGAAACTACACGCGGCTTGCGGGCTAATCTCTTCCGCCTAGCGGCAGGGGCAACAATCGAAGGTCTAGCCTGGGTAGAAGGACGAAACTCTTCATCCTGGTCAGCTGTGGTCCCTGAAACATCAAACCATTGTCAGGTTTAATAATTCTGGAAGATAAAAGGAAAAAGTAAGAAACTGACCTCAATCAGAACAGTCCTCGTGATCTTCAAGATCTCCGCCTGAAGCTTCATCAGCAGAATGAAAGATCTCCTTTCCCTCTTCGTCAATCCGACGGGTCTTGTGCCGTGCCCTTTGTGATCGAGAATTTTCCCAAATCATACGGGAATCAGCCTGAGAAGCCTCCTCAGCCTCTAGCTCTGCAATCGGCTTCACAGGAATAGTTTTATTGGCTACTAACAACCACTTGCAGCTTAGGAAGGTGAGGTTCAACTGCCGCTCAGAACTCGGGAGACTGAACTTAGCACCAGTACAACCCGTCACGGTCCACAACCATGCACGAAGACCGTCCACCAAACCGCCGTGGGTCCGAAGCTGCTGACGTGGATTCCCGACATAAAGCTGATCATAGCCAAACTGGCGAGCGAATCGGCAGGGTAGGTATGGCTCTATGAAACACTGATTCCTCACCCGGAAAGTCAGATAACCCGGCCTGATGTTCACCAGCCAGTTAAA
>NW_017974196.1:4545-6398 GCF_001876935.1 Asparagus officinalis
GTTTCACAGCCTGACGCCTAAGCTCAGTCAAAGAACGATGTCGAGGAATCTTCGGCAAATACAGGAAACTACTGCCAGCCTTATGAAGCCACTGCTCAGCGTCAATAAACGCTGCATCGGGATCTCTGACAGAATCACCAAACAAAAAATCAGTCTTCCTGAGAGACTGAACGGAACTGGCGTCCTTCACAAGAGGTGCATCGGTAATCAACTGTCGAAGAGCTCGGTGCCCACCTTCCTTCACCGCCTGTACAACCTCAGTCGATGTGTCCAAAACGAACTGAGAGGTGACTGGGATAGGGGAAATATCGTCGGAGGTCGAATAATACTCGCCACGACGCCCGTATACTGCGTGAGATGAGAACGCTCCAGAAGGGTATTCAACTGAGAACAAGCAATTAAACGTTTGTTCATTCCAGTTATAAAAGGAAATTGAACTCATCTTACGAAGGGGTAAGATAGAGTCATTGCCTTATAAAGGGTGTGACGTTTTGGCCACGTTGCGCCTTCATAAGATAGGGTATATCGATAATATATCCCTGCCTTATAAGGCACAACGCAGCGACAAAACGCCCCCTTTATTTATTATGAGATAGTGTTTTGACCAAGCAAAACATATCTTTGAAGCGTCGATCCTCACCAAGGAGAATCAAGGCTCTTCCCGATTGCCTCACCAAGGAGAACAACGTGGGGGTTAAAAGGACCAATTTGTAAATTTTTAGAAAAAAAAAAGGGTTAATTTGTAAAATTTCTATCTTCAAAGCGTCGATCCTCACCAAGGAGAATCAAGGCTCTTCCCGATTGCCTCACCAAGGAGAACAACGTGGGGTTAAAAGGACCAATTTGCAAATTTCCAAGAAAAAATGGACTAATTTGTAAATTTCCAGAAAAAAGTGGCTCACCGGCATAAGAGGGAGGCGCGCCATCAGTTGGCACGGTAGAGGATTGACCCCTCGCCATACGGGACATAGAAACCTGCAAGGTAAATTGAAGGATCAGATACAGAAAAGAAAAAATCCCATTTTTACCCCAAAAAGGCAAGTTTCAGGCATCAAATCACACCCTCAACCCTTATATGTGACCCCGCGACTCCATACACTAGATCAAACACGAAATAGATCAAGATGGCGGATGATTGACCTGAAGAAAATCCCAAAATCCAATAAAGGCGAGACCTTTAAGGAAACTTGAACCACACGCTCGAGGGGCCTGAGAGAAACTTTTTATTTGGAGTTTTTGGGAGATCCTTCAGTCCAAGATTCAAAGGAAAGCCAGATCTAAGACAAATATCAAGGTTTGAAAGAGAATGGGTGCTCGAGGGAAGAGAAATCAAGAGAAGAGAGGGAGGGGGTGGCCGGCCCTAGAAAGAGAGGAAGAAAAAGAAAAAGAAAAAACAAAAAAAAAACCCCTTTTATAGCCTTGAACCAGATCTGGCTGAACCAGACCAGACCAGGGCTGAACCAGACCAAGCCAGATTGAGCCAGGTTGAGCCAGATTGAGCCAAAATGAGCCAAATTGAGCCAGATTGAGCCTGGCTGGACCAGACTAGACCAGAATGAGCCAAATTGAGCCAGATTGAACCAGAATGAGCCAGTTTGAGCCAAATTGAACCAGTTTGAACCAAATTTGAACCAGAATTCAAATTGGAGCTGAATTAAGCATTGGAACGACTTTAGATCAACCTACGGTTCAGTCCTTCACCTATTTAACCCCTCTACCATATATTTGGGAGGGTCGGAGAGATTTTTGAACCCAAATACTGCCTTTTTGACACATTTTTTTGAGCCGGTTCAGATTATTCGAACCTAAAGAATACTCCAATAAGGTATACGAGTATAAACTATTCCCTCCTC
>NW_017974197.1:0-6393 GCF_001876935.1 Asparagus officinalis
TCTCGTTGTAACGTTTGAAGTTGTAACAGATTCGAAAGCAATGAAAACAGCGACTTTCACCGAAAACAATTCAGAATTTGAGCATTCCCTGATTGTCTCTGTGCTTCTCGCTCTTTTAGATAATTTGCAGGAGGCAAACGTGGATCTTGGGAATAGAGAGGCTGACGCACCTATAAAAGGTAACTCATTACTATTGGTTGTAGTCTCTTTATTCTTCTTTCGTACTTATATCCTCTTGTATCAGACTTCTCGACTGATGATTTTGACGAGGAAGGCTTGCTTGTGGACACTCCTATGCTCCACTTTATGTATGGCTCTCCTCAGATTGATGACCAGTTGCCTGGAGATGTATTTCCTGAGTCTACGCTCCCTAATAATCCCGAGGATGGTTTTTCTGAAGGTACGTAGCTCTTCTCAAGTTAATTATAGGACTAGCCAATTTTTGACTAATGCAACTAATGTGATGCATCTGAGAATTCTATTTTGTATTTGATAGGAGCTTTTGTCAAGACTGATCCTGTTGAGCCGGCTGTGAGACCAACTATACCAGTTGATACACCCACAGCACTCAAGGGGAAGAAGGTATAGATTGGGCAACTGAGAAATGTCATTTATTTCCTCTTTTAAGGCTTTTGACGGTCTTTTTTGCGTAGGGCTTTCTTCTCGGCTTCATGTCCTTGTGAGGGAGTTATTATCAGACGATGACCCTGAGAAGATCATCATTTGCATAGAAGTCCGCTCTTTCTTCTCCTTCGTGAATGCTATGATTGGCAAGCTCTTCCACGGTGGACTTTCCCTTCACCAGTTTAAGCCATTCCTTGATCCTAAGATAAATTCAATAAGGGATGCAGGATACCCGGATCTGGCGAAGGCTATAGTTGATGATCTTGACTGCCTAGAGCATGAGCTTCAGACGTTTCGCGAGCTCCGGGATGTAGGTGCCTCTTCATTCATTGCTGCCGAGTTTGATACTCGCTTACAGACATGGCGCGATACTAGGTTTCTTGCTGAGTTCGACATTCAGGTGCAGCGGGACCGGGTAGATCGAGTTGAGGCTAACCTTGCTATTAGGTCATCCTCACTCGACGAGCTTGATTCTTCCATTGCTTCTTGTGAGACCCAGATAGACCAGCTCCGAAGAGAACTCCATGAGAAAGAGGAGACTTTGAGTATTCTTCAGATGACGAAGATACAGGATCAGCAGGCGCACACTGCTTTATCTGAGGAGTTGAAATCTTTGAAGCAGAAGCTGACCGAGACGGAGGAGGTTGCTGCGAAGACTTTAGCCACCACCGAGGAGTCCATCAGAGCTGAGCTGAGGCAAGCTTATGATGAGAAGCTGTCTAAGCTTAATCAGCAGATTTTTGGCCATGCGCTTGATGTATGATTTTATTTGCTGAATGTTTTGACTTTTGATCTTTTTAGTGGAACTGGTTTTTGTCTTTATCTTTATTATGATTCCTCATTCCGTTTGAAATGATTGACCATAATACTTTTAGGATTTTTGGCAAACCCTCAGCCATCAACGGATTTGATTAGCCTTTACCGACTACCGTTTGAGTCGGGCTAGCATGCGGATTGTCGGAATCCGTTCCGCATGTAACGTTGTGCTAAGGGAATGAACTCCCTTAGACTTCGTGCTATGATGTCGAATACATAGACTTCACCATTGTTACGGGAATAGGCTACCCGGCAACGTGTATTAGACGCTGACTTATCCCTACTTAGGCTTCGGGATAAAAATACCCCAGACTGGTATTCTGGTGTCTTTTTCTACGGCGAAAGACTAAACCGGCGACGCGTGTTAGGCGTCGGCATATCCTTTCTTAGGATTCAGGATGACATTCCCCATGCGTGTAAGGCATGGATTTTGGTGTTATTAATAACAACCTGCCGCAATGTTGAATATGCGGACGAGTGTTCTTTTTAACGGTTAAGAACTAACCGGCAGCGCAGGTTAAGCGCAGACTTATCCTTGCTTAGGTTTCAGGATAGAATACCCCAGAATCGAACTCTGGTGTCTTTTTCTACGGAAAAAGACTAAACCGGCAGCGCGTGTTAGGCGCAGACTTATCCCTGCTTAGGATTCGGGATAAACTTCCTAGGATGAATCCTAAATTGATAAATTTCGGAAAAGATCGATGCGGGAAAGGCAGAATTTTATATTCTATTTCCCGGTCTTCTTTTAGGGTGAAGGCGAACCCGAAAACAAGGAAGGAAGAATTTTATATTCTATTCCCTGATCCTGGAAAGGAAGAATTTTATATTCTATTTCCAGCGAGGAAGAAACTAGAAGTGGGGTGTCCACTCCGAGAATCTGGAAAATTTAGATAAACTTGCCTTTTATAGGATGGGTTATCTAAACTGAAGATGAGTTCTTCGTTTATCGAAGTGAAATTTTCAACTCCGGTTATAACCATGAAAAAGGTTTAACCAAAGAGAAAAAGGGAAGGAGTTCTTTCGTTTATCGAAAAGGGACTCCGAACTGAAAGTGGACCTCTTGTTCATGGAGAGAATCAAGAGGGCCAGAAAAACATTTTTGGTGGACTCACTGTCAATTGAAATTGATCAGTGAGGGATTTTGGTGGTGACAATGATTTTGGGTTATCCTCTAGAATATTAAGTGTAATATTCTTCAAGGAACTTCCCGGTAAACGAGTTATCCTGAATGTACTAGGGATAGTACTTTTTCAGGAACTTCCCATTTATTGGCATTAATTGCCTGGCGCCCTCTTGAGTAATCAGGCGATATGCGCCGTTTGAATAGACTGTGTCTATTACAAACGGTCCTTCCCATTTGGGTTCGAATTTACCTTTCTTCTTGGAGGTGAGAATTATTGGTCGGCGAGCAGCGAGGACCAGATCTCCTTCCTTGAAGCTTCTCTGTCGGACTCTTTTGTTAAAAGCCCTTGACATCCTGGCTTGGTAAAACTCGATGTGTTGTTGAGCCTCCAAACGCTTTTCATCCAGCCTCTCGAGCTCTTCGAGACGCTTCTGATGTTGTTCTTCGGTCGTCATCTCCGTTGCGAGAGCGATCCGAAGGGAGGGAATTTGAATTTCCAAAGGTAGCACCGCTTCGCATCCATATACTAACGAGTACGGAGTAGCTCCCGTAGGAGTGCGTATGGTGGTGCGATAAGCCCAGAGTGCTTCACCGAGTTTATCGTCCCAGTCTCGTTTATTGGTCTTCACGAGCTTTGACAAGATCTTGATGATCGTCTTGTTAAACGCCTCCGCTAATCCATTCGCGGCGGGATAATAAGGTGTTGATGAAACATCTTCAATTTTGAACTTGTCGCAGAATCTGACGAAGGCATTGCTTATGAACTGTGGACCGTTGTCATGAATGATCCTTCTTGGCACGCCGTGTCGGTAAATGACATGATGCTTGATGAAATTGATGACGTTGTTCGTCTTCACTTCTCTAAGCGGAATCGCTTCAGCCCACTTTGAGAAATAATCTGTGATCGCGAGGATGAACCGATCACCTTTGACTGAAGGGGGAAAAATAGGACCGACTATGTCCATGCCCCAAGTCTCGAACGGCCAAGACGTGGTTGACGTGTGCAACTGCTCTGGCGGTTGATGCATATAATTCGCATGTATCTGGCAAGCGTGGCATTCTCGTGCGTATTCGATTGCGTCACGAACCATCGTTGGCCAGAAATATCCCATCCTCCTGATGCGATCATACAGTTTAGGACCGGGCTGATGCGCACCACATTCTCCTTCGTGTGCTTCCTTAAGAACTTCCTTTGCTTCTCTGTTCGAAAGGCATCGGAGTAAAAGACCGTCGTACCCTCTACGGTATAATGTATGGGTTTCAGTATTATAGAAGAATCTTGGAGCTCTTCGGCGGATTGATTCCTTTTCTTTTACATCCTCTGGCAAGATACCATATTGGACGTAGTCGATGATAGGAAAACGCCAATCTCGGGACTCAGACCCAATTTGAGTTGAATTCACCTCTTTGGCGTTCACGTTTCTATCCTCTTCTTCTTCAATCTCAAAGGTAACTCATTACTATTGGTTGTAGTCTCTTTATTCTTCTTTCGTACTTATATCCTCTTGTATCAGATTTCTCGACTGATGATTTTGACGAGGAAGGCTTGCTTGTGGACACTCCTATGCTCCACTTTATGTATGGCTCTCCTCAAATTGATGACCAGTTGCCTGGAGATGTATTTCCTGAGTCTACGCTCCCTAAGAATCCCGAGGATGGTTTTTCTGAAGGTACGTAGCTCTTCTCAAGTTAATTATAGGATTAGCCAATTTCTGACTACTGCAACTATAATGTGATGCATCTGAAAATTCTATTTGACAGGAGCTTTTGTTGAGACCAATCCTATTGAGCCGGCTGTGGGACCAACTACACCAGTTGATACACCCCCAGCCGTTACACCTCCACCACCCCCAAAGGGGAAGAGGGTATAAATTGAGCTACTGAGAAATGTTATTTATTTCTTCATCAAGGCTTTTGACGGATTTCTCCTTTTTGTGTAGGGCTTTCTTCTCGGCTTCACGTCCTTGTGAAGGAGTTATTATCAGACAGCGACCCAGAGAAGATTGTCATCTGCATAGAAATCCGCTCCTTCTTCTCCTTTGTGAATGCTATGATTGGCAAACTCTTCCACGGCGGACTTTCCCTTCACCAGTTTAAGCCATTCCTTGATCCTAAGATAAATTCAATAAGGGATGCAGGATACCCGGATCTGGCGAAGGCTATAGTTGATGATCTTGACTGCCTAGAGCATGAGCTTCAGACATTTCGCGAGCTCCGGGATGCAGGTGCCTCTTCATTCATTGCTGCCGAGTTGGATACTCACTTACAGACATGGCGCGATACTAGGTTTCTTGCTGAGCTCGAGATTCAGGTGCAGCGGGACCGGGTAGATCGAGTTGAAGCTAACCTTGCTATTAGGTCATCCTCACTCGACGAGCTTGATTCTTCCATTGCTTCTTGTGAGACCCAGATAGACCAGCTCCGAAGAGAACTCCGTGAGAAAGAGGAGACTTTGAGTATTCTTCAGATGACGAAGATACAGGATCAGCAGGCGCACACTGCTTTATCTGATGAGCTGAAGTCCTTGAAACAGAAGTTGGTTGAGACAGAGGAGGTTGCTGCGAAGACTTTAGCCACCACCGAGGAGTCCATCAGAGCTGAGCTGAGTTAAGCTTATGATGAGAAGCTGTCTAAGCTTAATCAGCAGATTTTTGGCCATGTTCTTGATGTATGATTTCATTTGCTGAATGTTTTGACTTTTGATCCTTTTAGTGGTACTGGTTTTTATCTTTATCTTTATTATGATTCCTCATTCCGTTTGAAATGATTGGCCATAATACTTTTAGGATTTTTGGCAAACCCTCAGCCATCAACGGATTTGATTAGCCTTTACCGACTACCGTTTGAGTCGGGCTAGCATGCGGATTGTTTAAACCCGTTCCGCATGTAACGTTGTGCTAAGAGAGTAAATTCTCTGAGACTTCGTGCTATGATATTTGTAGGCGTGTAAAATTGTTTATAGGTCCCTTAACACAGCTCGACAATGCCGATTCAACGAATCGACCATCGGGCGACGTATGCAGACACGATTATTAGTCCACAACGCCGAAGCCAAGCGATACGCGACGAAGCGAATTAACGAGGCTACGAGACTAATGAACCGCACGCAAATAACGGAATAAATCCACTCGCATGCGGAATCAAGCTAACGGGTTGAGGAGTCAACGAGTCATCCATCCAAGGGCAGACTCGGACGAATCACGATCAGTTTCGGACTCAAACTCAGAAGTGGATTTACTGCCAAATCAGGAATCGGATCTACTGCCAAATCAGATCAACAAATCAGAGTCCGAATCAACCACAAGACCGGACAAAATAGCACAAAACCACAACACCTAGGGGACTCGGCCAAAACCGAGCCACCTATAGGTGGCCGGCCAGATCTGTGCCCGGGCACAGTGAAGAGAGGTGTAGGCATTGAAAATTGCCTATGGGTCTCCGCGAACAGTTCAGTGTTAAAGAGCGATGATGAACGTCACTATCCGATCCACAGGAGTTCAATTGACGTCGATGAACGATTGAAGTGAATCGACGAACTACGTGAGCTGATAGGATTTCGGAACAACGAAGACCCGGGCCAACCAGGAACCCGGCGATGTTCACAAAAAGGACAACGCCCTTCGAGTCTCGTTCATTCTACAGATAATCCAACCATTGGAGCAGATAGAACTCTTCGTCAAGCTTCCAACGCACTTGGAATCACTCAAATCCGAGTTCGGACGAAGAAATTACGGCGAAAACAATCGAATGCACCTACGGACGTCTCAAGAATTCCAAAACACCCCCAGGGGTGTCTCAGAAATTCTGAGACACCCCAGGGGTGTCTCGGA
>NW_017974198.1:0-9919 GCF_001876935.1 Asparagus officinalis
TAAATGATAATTTGCCAATTATAGAAGAGATGGGTTAATTTCAAATTTCAGTTAAAGCTGTCGATCCTCACCAAGGGAGAACAAAGGGCTTTGCCGGTTGCCTCACCAAGGAGACAACGGGGGGTAAAATGGACCAATTTTGCAAATTATCCAGAAAAAAAGAGACTAATTTAAATTTTCGACAAGGTAAAAAAAATTGCCTCACCCAGCATATGGAGCGGAGGCCTGCGGCCATCAACCGATGCGAGCAGGGAAAACGACCTCTCATACTCGCGCACATAAGGACCTACAGAAAGATCAACGTGAGTCAGATCTAGAAATAAAAATCACTTTTTTTTTAATCCCCATAAAAAGGCGAGCTTGAGGATCAAATCACTACCCTCAACCTTATATGCGATTCCCGCTATTCATACACTAGATCAAACATGAATAGAATCAAGATTATGAGATATACCTGAGGGGAAGCTCAGAGGATCGACAAAATCTTAGATCTGGAAGTGCTTCGACACTGCGCTCGAGGGGGCTCGCAAGGAAATCTAAATACTGGAAGTTTCGAGGATTTCTCAGTCAAGGATTCAAGCCGAATGATGAATCTAGCAGAAGAATCGGAGTTCTTTCGAGGCGAGAACGGAGGCTCGAGAAGAGAAATTTCAAAAAGGAGGGCAAAAGGGGGTGGGGGCGGCCTGAGGTGAAGAAAAGAAAAGAAAAAGACCCCCTTTATAATAAGATGGACCGGGGGTTGACCAAACCAAACCGACCGGACCGACCCAGTTTCGAACCAAAATCCAAATTGAAGCCAGAAGAGATCGAAACAACGACTTTCAAATCGAGCGACGGTTCAGTCCATTCACATTCACTCACCCCTCTCCCATTTGTATCGGAGAGGAGTCGGAGATTGAGCTGATCAAATGCTTTGTAAAGCCGGTCGCCACCGAAATACTTATTAAACTGGTTTACTCATAAGGTATAATGAGATAAACTACCCGAGAATGGTGTTATGAGATCACCACATACTGCGGGTTGCATAAAGACTCGAGCGCCACATACCAATTAGTAGCTAAAAAGGAATCGACTTCAAGCTTTCAAAAAAAATTCCGAAGAACGGTCATAAGCAGCAACACCGACTCCAAAGAACGAAAGAAAAGTACCACACCGACGAGGGACAAAGCATATCAAAGCTATTCCAGGACTCTTCTATAAAAACGCGACGTGAAATACTTTGGGAGGGGTATCTGTAGCATATAAAATGTTATGGTCCCCTAGCATAGACTCGCACAAACCGACGAGCCAACGGAGCGGACTCGGCGAATCACGATCGAATCTAAGAGTCAATTTCGGACTCAGAACTTCTAGAACGGATTTACTTGCCAAATCCAGGAATCCAACTTACTGGCAATCAGACACATCAAATCAGAGTTCTCAGTTCAACCGAAACACGGACAAACGAGACAACGGAAAACGACTCGAAAAATTCTTGAAACACGCCCGGGTGCTCGGCCAAAGCCGAGCCCAACCCCAAGGCTGGCTCGGACCTTAAGCCGAGCACCTTGAGGTGGCTCAGTGTGGCGAAGCCACCTCAAGGTGCTCGGCCACGGCCGGCCACCCTAGAGGTGGCTCGGTGGCGATGCACCTCAGGGTTGGCCTATCGGCACAAATGCGACGGCCAACCTTCGGGGTTGGCTCGGCGGCCGAAGCCACCTCGGGGCGTGGCGACTCGGTGGCCGAGCCACCTTTGGGGTGGCCTCGCAATGAGCCGAGCACCCCAGAGTGGCTTCAGGCCACAAGTGATCGGCCACACTGCCGAGGTGGCTAGGCACAGTGTCGGCCACCGAGCGTTGGCGACAGTGGCCCGAGGTGAGGCCACAGTTCGGTCAGAGGTGGCGACAATTCTCTTTTGCAGCCACTTGTTCCTGAAGAGCCTATAAATACGGCCTAGAGATGCTTCATTTTCAGGGGTTGGAACTTTATCAAGAGCCGAAACATCTGCCGGATTGAAAGATCTGAACTCGGAGCTTTGAAGAACCAGCAAAGACTTGCACATATCAGTATCTGATCCTCAAGGCGGACCATCCACCGTCAGAAAGGCAGAGATCTCGAGAGGAGACAGAACAATTTCTGAGATCTACACGAGGCTACACTCCAGATCTAAGCTGGTCTTAGATCTCGAGATCGAGCTGATTATTTCCTTGGTGGGAACTAATCCCTCCCGGCTATTATTCCCTTCGTGGAATAAATACCCGCCATACTCGCTGTAGTCGACCGGATCTAAGATCGCCGCGCGTGGTCCACGGATTAAACCCCGCGACCGCAGGCAAAGAACCCACCAAAGCGATCAGCGACCGCCCCCCAAAACCAGGAGCTGTGATTTGCTTCACACAGAGTGAGAGTTTGTAATTTTTTCTCTTATTTCTTTGATTTAGTTGTAACCGGATCATATAACAAGACCGATCTTTTGTACTCAAAAATTTGTACTCAAGATGCATTTTATCTCATTATGAAGAAAGCTACACGGTTCTTTTCCCCGCCGAACAGTAACCCACCTCCTTTAATTCGCTCCTAAGTGGGGCTATGTGAATGTAACCGCCCCTTAAATCACTCCTGAGTGGAGTTGTGATCCCCTCAGATCGTTGGGAACGCTTTTTGACAACCGTTCAACTCGTTTTGAACGAGTCAAACGAGATTACCTTGCCATTCTCGGCAGTTGTCTGGAAGCTTGAACGCAGTGATTGGAAGCTGCGTATGCGCGATGAAAGCTGCGTTTGGCGGAATTATAGAGCTGTTGGCAGCGCTTGGACTGCGCTTGAGCAGCGTTCGGGCGACGAATAGAGCTGCGTTGTGCAGCGATATTGAGCTGCGTTGTTGCTAGCGATAGTGAGCTGCGATCGATGGCAGCGATATGTTGAGCCATGCGTCGGCAGCGATGTTTGAGCTGCTCCAGTTCGGTCGATTTAAGCCTGGTTGCAACTTTTTGGAGCTGCATTTGAGCTGCGTTCGTGGCTATGACGATGGCGCATCTTGATGCTGGTACGTCGGGGAGGACTTCCACGTCTTGGTTGAAGAGGCCAATTGATTTGTAGTCTCTTATCTGTCGATCAAGCGTTGCCACAGATCATTTGTCGTAATTTCTTCGTCTTTGGCTCTGAGAATATGAGAGTTCTGTCAGATTGTAACTCCGATGTTGAATTGTGAAGGCTGTTTGAGTAGAGTTTCATCAATTTGTCGTTGAGAGTCGTCAGTTGTAACTTTCAGCGATCTACGTTGAAATGATCTTCAAATTGTAGCCTGTTCTGGATAGTCGTCAGATTGTTTGTAACTTCCATCATCGGTGTTTTGATGGGGATCAGCTATCTATTGTGATTTTTTTGATAGCCTACAGGAATTAAACACAAGAAATAAATAACTGTACCAACGAAAATATCACATGCAAGAAAACAACAATATTTAACATGATTCGCCAAATCATGCCAACGTCCATGAGCCAATTTAAGGAGAAAAAAGTCACTATGAATCAAGAGTATAATTCTTTAAAACTATACACTTGAACTAGAGGATTAAATCATAAGAGAAAATACAGTGTTACCTCTAGGACACTAAAATCCTAAAGCTCATCTCAACTCAAATCTCTAATACTCACAGAAAAACAAACACCATACTCGCAACGTTGTCGTCGTTATGAAGGAAAGTGCGTTTGAATCATTGCAATTAGAAAATCTAGCAATCTAAAAATCAACTTTTTCTCTTCCCCTATTCCTTTAATTCCCTACCTTGGAATCCACACACAATAGAACAGTGCCCTTGGGTTCTAAAAAAATCAACTACAGGGTGTGTTCAATTACGTGAACACTTATTCCTTTGTTAAGGAATATTATCTCTAGAACCTCCAAGTCCTAATCTATTTCATATAGACCCCTAGAAATCCTTCTTCAACAAGGACTCAATCATGGACTTCATGTGGGCCCTAATTTGGGGTGGACTCACAACAATCTTTGTCTCCAGCCCAACAAGTGAGGTATGCCAATCTATGACTCCTCACCCAGAGTCCATGCCGGCGAATTACTGATGCAACTCGATCTTCTCTCTGATAATATATAATCTTCGTCAAAAAATGCTAGATTCTTATCAGTATGAATCTTCTCTAGTTTCAGCTCCTCATTCTCAATAATTTCTCTGAACCAATGATATCTCACATCAATGTGTATCGTCTTAGAGTAAAATATAGAATTTTTGCTTAAATTTAGAGCACTCTGGTATCAATGAAAATCTGATACTAATTCTGTTGTAAGCCTAACTCATGTTGAAATCTCTCAATTAAACTATCTCTTTACTGGCTTCTACAGCCGTAATATATTATGCCTCTATTATAGGAAAAACAACACACTTCTGCAAGCTGGACTGCTAAGATACAGCTCCTGATGTAAAAATGAACAACCAACCTATGGTAGACTTCCTGTAATCGAGATCCCCTACTATATCAGCATTTAGAAAACCTTGAAGTACTGTCTTGGAATCTTCAAAACTCAAACACAATCTGGTACTACCTTGCAAATATTTCAAGATCCATTTTACACCTTCAAAAGTACATTTTCTGGATTAGAAAGAAACTTGCAGACAATGTTAACTGCATGAGCTATATCTGGCCAGTGCAAACTATGACTTAACATCAAAGGGTAAAATTTCTTGTACTACTGCCTAAGTGCTTGCTTCAAATCATGATGGCTCTTCTTCACTTGCAAACCATGTGAACTTTTCCCTTCACTTCAAAACCCTGTGGCTGCTCTATGTAGATCTCCTCCTTTAAATCACCATGAATGAATGTAATCTTTTACACCAAGCTGTTAAATATCAAGGTCTAAACTACCTACTATTCCCAACATTGTTCTAATGGGTGTCATCTTCATAACCGGTGAGAAAATCTCATCAAAGTCAATGTCCCTGTTTCGCGCAAAGTCTTTCATTACTAATCTGGCTTTGTATTTTTGAATCTTTTTATAGCCATCCTTCTTCGACTTGAAACACCTATTTGTTCTTCAAAGTTTTTCTGTCCTTCGGTAACTCTTCCAATTCATAAGTGTCGTTCTTTTAAAGAGACCTTATCTCTTCCTGCGTATCCTGGAACCATCTATCCTGGTCTTTATGAGTCTGTGCCTCCTGAAAGCTCTCAGACTCCTCCTCTTCTGCTAACAAAGAATACTCTAAGAGAGGATATCTTGAGGATGGTCTAAACTCTCTAGCTGATCTCCTAACTCGTGGGTCTGCAATCTTCTGCTGCTAGTAATGCTCCCTTGCTGAGGAGTCTCTTGCTCATGCTCCTGATCACTACCTTCCTACTATGGTATACTATCAACATCATCATCCTCTTGCACGTACTCCATGTTTGTAGGATGTAGCTGTATTGGAGACTAAATGAGTGTCATATCAGTAGGATCTGAAATAGATACACTAGAACACTAGAGGAGGGGGTGTGAATAGTGTTCCTTTAAAATTTATGCAAAGTAGATAATAATTGTAATAAAGAATGGTAACAATCTCAAAGAATCACAATCACAAACAAGAGATTTTATACTGGTTCCACCAATCTGGTGTACATCCAGTCCCCAAGCAAATCCCACTTGAGATTTCCATTATAATTTTGAACCAAGTACAAAATTAAAATCTAACCTGACCAATTTACAAGTTCCTACAAATTACAACACCAATTGACAACACATTGCTAATTTCACACCAATCTTTAGACCAAGAGATCAACCTCTCTCAAACCGAGAGAACTTTCTTTGAATCAAACAACTCAATTCCTATAAACCTTGATTTATAGTTGTTTTCGGTGAAAGTCGCTGTTTTCATTGCTTTTGAATCTGTTACAACTTTAAACGTTACAACAAGAATCGATAAAAAGTCGGTCTTTTTATAAGACCTCCTTGTGCAACAAAACAAAGATTACAACTTTTCGAAAATAAACACGAGATCCCGTTTTGGTGCGGTCTCGCTTGCGTGGGTCTTTGGCCTGTGACGGGGATGTTGATATCCGTGGACCACCGGGGCAATCAGATCCAGTCCGGATAAATCGGACAGAGTTTCGTCGATCCGCGTGAGATCTAGAAACTTCTAATCCAGAAATATCGGACAGAGCTTCGTCGATCCGCATGAGATCTAGAAGCTATAAGCGTATACCTCGGCTAAAACGAGGTATTAGCTCTTCTTAGTATCAACGCTAAAGGCTAATACTAAGGAAAGAAGGGGGAAAAGGGTGATGAAGACTGATGTCGACCTCTCCTCCTTGGTTGAAGCGCTCGGTCACTCTTTGCTGCAGCAGGGCTTCGCCAAGGCTCTCCAAAAATCCTCCCTTCAAAAGCAAGGCCCAAGGGGGCTATTTATAGGCTCTAGGAGTAGGTAAGGGGGTCTAGAGGGCCACTAGGGGGTGTGGACACCCCCTGGTGTCTCGGCCAGGCCGAGACACCCTTGGGGTGTCTTGGCTTTTCCTCAACACCCCCTGGGTATATTTTCGACTACGCCGGGACTTACCGTTTAGTGTGTATTTTCGTTGGATTTCCCTGTAGATCTTCGTCCCGACTCGGATTTGCAGTGATTCCGGTGCGCTGGATGCTTGACGAAGAGTTCCGATCCGCTCTGGTGATCGCATTATTGTTTTTTGACGTGGTTCTGAGGCAGCAGAGCGGGTGTTAGGTGTCTGTCCTTTTTGTGAACAGTGCCGGGTTTTTCCCGATTGGTCCGGCGTCTTCGTGGGGTTTCGAAGTCCTATCGCCTCATTGTTGCTCGTCGATTCACTTCAGTCGTTCGTTCGACGTCGATTAGGCTCATGATCGAGGATCGTGATGTTTCATCATCCGCTCGTTAAACACTGAACCGTTTGTGGAGCCTATAGCAATTTTGATGTACCAGATACCCCTCCAAAATGTGTCCGGATACGTTTTCTTTTATAGAAGAGGCCCGGAATACTTACTGGATTGTTGATTGCGTCTCAGCCTTTCAGTGGCCTAAGGACCATGTGATTAGCTTCAACTTTTGGGCTCCTTTCGATTTTTCGGCTACTATTCGATGCTTTGACGAATATCCGAAGTTCTTCCGGCGCTGCGTTTATCGCTTGGCCGTCGTCGGAGTCTCGAGTTTGCAGCTGGTGAATTGAGTTTGGCTCGTGTCATTGAGTTGACTTTGAACTACTTCTGCCACATTGTGCTGGCTTAGGGTTTCGGACCATCGCGTGTTGACTTCTTGTCGCAACGCGTTGACTGGCATTGACCTAGGGTTACGCGTTGACCGGCGTTGATCCTTAGGGTTTTGAATCGTCAAACGTTGACTTTTGTTGCAACCCGTTGAATGGGGTTGACCTAGGGTACGCGTTGACCGGCGTGGACCCTCAGGGTTTTGATTCGTCAAAGGTTGACTTTTGGTTGCAACCCGTTGAATGGGGTTGACCTAGGGTTACGCGTTGACCTGCGTTGACCCTTAGGGTTTTGAATCGTCAAACATTGACTTTTGTTGCAACGCGTTGACTGGCGTTGACCTAGGGTTACGCGTTGACCTGCGTTGACCATTAGGGTTTTGAATCGCCAAGCGTTGACTTTTGTTGCAACGCGTTGACTGGCGTTGACCTAGGGTTACGCGTTGACCGGCGTTGACCCTTAGGGTTTTGAATCGTCAAACGTTGACTCGTGTGGATTCCGAATCATCGAACGTCGACTTTGGTTGCAACGCGTTGACTGGCGTTGACCTAAGGTTACGCGTTGACCGCCGTTGACCCTTAGGGTTTCGAATCGTCGAACGTTGACTCGTGTGGATTCCGAATCATCGAACGTCGACTTTGGTTGCAACGCGTTGACTGGCGTTGACCTAAGGTTACGCGTTGACCGACATTGACCTTAGGGTTTTGAATCGTCAAACGTTGATTTTGGTTGCAACGCGTTGACTGGCATTGACCTAGGGTTACGCGTTGACCGGCGTTGACCCTTAGGGTTTCGAATCGTCGAACGTTGACTCGTGTGGATTCCGAATCATCGAACGTTGACTTTTATCGCAACGCATTGACTGGCGTTGACCTAAGGTTACGCGCTGACCGGCATTGACCTAGGGTTATACGTTGACCGGCGTTGACCTAGGGTTTCGAATTGCCCGACGTTGATTTTTATCGCAATGTGTTGACTGACATTGACCTAGGGTTACTTATCACCCAGCGTTGACTTTTATCGCAACGCGTTGACTGGCGTTGACCTAGGGTTACGCGTTGACCGGCGTTGACCCTTAGGGCTTCGAATCATCGAACGTTGACTTTTGTCGCAACGCGTTGACTGGCGTTGACCTAGGGTTACGCGTTGACCGGCGTTGACCCTTAGGGCTTCGAATCATCGAACGTTGACTTTTGTCGCAACGCGTTGACTGGCGTTGACCTAGGGTTACGCGTTAACCGGCGTTGACCCTTAGGGCTTTGAATCGTCGAACGTTGATTGGTGTGGATTTTCATCCTCGAACGTTGACTTTTGTCGCAACGCGTTGACTGGCGTTGACCTAGGGTTACGCGTTGACCGGCGTTGACCCTTAGGGTTTTGAATCGTCGAACGTTGATTCTGATTGCAACGCATTGACTGGCGTTGACCTAGGGTTACGCGTTGACCGGCGTTGACCCTTAGGGTTTTGAATCGTCGAACGTTGATTCTGATTGCAACGCATTGACTGGCGTTGACCTAGGGTTACGCGTTGACCGGCGTTGACCCTTAGGGTTTCGAATCGTCAAACGTTGACTCTGATTGCAACGCATTGACTGGCGTTGACCTAGGGTTACGCGTTGACCGGCGTTGACCCTTAGGGTTTCGAATCGTCAAACGTTGACTCTGATTGCAACGCATTGACTGGCGTTGACCTAGGGTTACGCGTTGACCGGCGTTGACCCTTAGGGTTTTGAATCGTCGAACGTTGATTGGTGTGGATTTTCATCCTCGAACGTTGACTTTTGTCGCAACGCGTTGACTGGCGTTGACCTAGGGTTACGCGTTGACCGGCGTTGACCCTTAGGGTTTTGAATCGTCGAACGTTGATTGGTGTGGATTTTCATCCTCGAACGTTGACTTTTGTCGCAACGCGTTGACTTTGTAGGTTTAACTAGACTTCAATTATGAAATCCTATTTATGTATAGGATTTTAATTAAAGTTCTCAATTTCCCTTTTAAATTTCGTGTATTCATATTTTAGATTGTACCTGACTTGTTGCTTTTCGTTGCAGATCAGCAATGTCTCCGCGTCGATCTCGACCCCGTAGGAGTCGTTCTCATTCACAGCATAGTGAGGAGGAGGTCCCTGCGACATCCTCTCTCGCGGCCTCATTCTTCGGGGGTGAGAATTTATGCAGAATTTTCTTCTTGCATCCCTGATTGACCTCTTTGCGGGTCATGAAGGAAGAACCGATACCTCTCTCGCGGAGGGTAAGGTTTCAGACTTGTTTTGCTTAGCCAATTCAAGTCTTCCGGTATATTGGGGCGATTTTGTGTCGTCCTACACCTTATAGGTCGGTGTATGTTACCACGTTATTCACGTGATGATGCACACCGTTCTTCCAATGTAGGACGCTCAAAATCGTCACTCCAATTATTCCGTGGATGAGCTTATCATTCTTCTTATCAATTTTCTGACTCCACCCTTACGCTTTATTGCAGTGGAGTTTCCCGCGGGTAACCTTCCTCCTCATGCCAACACCGGTTGTAGTCGGGAGGTTTTCTCTTCAGCTTCCCTTAGGCAGGCTGTTAGCCCACTTCCTCGGTTCGATAGAGATCGCTCAGACGACTCTTGCCGCTTGATACGGGAAGGAGGGCGCCATTGCTTGCGCCAGCTTATTACCGACGCCACCTTTACCGCTGATTCTACTTCCACTCAGGCTTTACAGAAGCCGAGCTTCTTGTTCAGGGATCATGTCGAG
>NW_017974199.1:0-4925 GCF_001876935.1 Asparagus officinalis
CGGTCGACCGACGGTATTTTCGGTCGACCGATTATTTCTTCGGTCAACCGATTTGGTCAGCCGCAATTTTTTTAAACGGTCGTTTCTCGCCTCGACTCCTGTTCTTTCACTTATTAGTGATTGGCACAGTCTGAGGTCACAACCTGCAAAGTAGATTATCTTCCTAAATAGGAAGATTGGGTTTTTGTTTTTATTGATTCAAACTCTTTTATAAAAACCCCCAAGCCTGCTTCTTCTTCCTATAGCCCTAACGTTTGAAAGAGAACCAGAGAGCTCTGTTTCTTCCTGAGAAAATTTTCATATCTAATTTGTTCTTCTGAGTTCTTGTGTGTGTTTCACTTCCCAGCTTCAGTACTCTTCTCTTTGCTATAGGGGCTTGTGTAAAGAGAGTGTCTTGCATTTATCTTCTGCTGCTGTGAGTGAGATCTTGTGTAGATCGACTGTGAGGGAGTGTGATCTGTGAGATCAACTGTGTAGTGAGAGAGAGATCTTGTGGGATCATTGTGTAGACGAAGTTCCGGCTTCCAAACCGGATGTGTTAGTGGATTTCTCCTCGAGAGTGGGGAGCGGGGACGTAGGTCAGCGGGCCGAACCTCGTTAACACATCGCGCGTCAAGGATAACGATTCCTAACTTTATCTCTTTCTTTATTATTGCACTTCTGTTACTGTGGTTTGTTTGTACTGAATTTTAATTGCATATTAGAGCCTCTTGACCCTAATCACCCCCCCTCTAGGGTCCTTCACTTCTGTGGTAGTATAGATAATCCGAAGAATATGATCAGCTCCTGTTATAAAGATGGTAAAATTAAACTCTCAGCATTGTATCATGCTCTCTCTCCAGCTGCAAATAATGTTCCATGGTCGAAATTAGTTTTAGAGAGATCTAATATCCCAAAGCACTCATTTATCTGCTGGTTGGCAATCCATAACAGATTGCTCACTCACGACAGGCTCCAAAAATGGGGGATTTCAAACTCAAACTCTTGTTGTTTGTTCTCTGTTTCTCTTGAAACCAAGGATCATTTGTTTTTTGAGTGTGAATATTCAGGATGTGTGTGGAATAACATTTTGTATTGGCTAAAGGGCAGATGGAAGTCCTGCAATTGGTATCATTGTTTGAACTGGTTCACTACTAGGTTGAGAGGTAAGGGCTTTAATCAAAAGCTCAAAAGAATGACACTGATTACTTCTATCTACATCATATGGCGGGAAAGAAACTACAGATTATTCCAGTTAAAAAGCAAAGATACAGATACTTTAGCCAAAGAGATTAAGATGGAAATTCTATACATTGTACTTAACAATCTTGATTTTAGCAAAGATTGCTTTTCTATGTTTTGAGAGCTTGTATATATAGGTGAACTTTGGTGATTCTCAGTTATTTTAGACTGAGTATCTTGTGGTGAAAAAACTTCCTTACTTGGTAAATGAAAAAAAAAATTTCATTGAAAAAAAAAAAAAAAAAAGAAATAGAATCACAAAAGAACTAAAAAAAAGATGAATCAAGTGAGAAATCAATCTAAAAAGGGTGAGAAAATCAAATGGATAAGACAAGAATATAGAATTGAATCCACTAGTTTTTTTTACTTAGAATTTATAAACTATTTTCTTTTTATCACAATTTACTTTACATTTACTAAGCGTATACTATCAAACCACTTAAAAGCATAACCTATCAAATTATTATCCAAACAAAATCAATATTCATGAAAAAAATAACAACTAGATAGTAGTTCTAGCATTCATAAGCAAAACCTATCAAATTATTCAAGATAAGTATAGATTATTAAAATTTTCTTCTACCAATTAATTCTCTAGTACACTAAACATGATTATTTTAAGTATAAGATAGTAATCCATAAATCATAAAAAAAATAAACTAATTGTATACAATTCTAAAATTCCCACAAGATTTTAGTTATATATTTAAAAAAATAAAAACAAAGAGATAAAATCTAGACTAAAGAGCATGAAAGAAAGAGAATAAAAATACAAGAAAAATAAAAATTAATTACAAATAAAAATAAAAGAAAAATAAAAACTAATTACAAAAGTAAAAACAGTAAGAAGAAAATAAAGATCTAAACTATGAGCATAAAAGTAAATCTAAACTATAAAAATAAAAATGCAAGAAAGTAAATCTATACTATCAAATAAAAATAAAAAAATAACAAAAATAAAGAACATAAAAGTAAATCTACTCTACAAGGCATCGAAATAAATCTTATCTATCTAAGAAAACGAAAATAAAATCCCAAAACATGAAAATCTAAAGCAAAAAAATAAAAGAGAAAAAAGAAAAACTTACATTGTAAGGGTTTGGCCCCTTGAAAGTAAATCTCCATCTCCATCTTCATCTTCATCAATCAATAAAGAGAAGAAAAGAAAATTTTGAAAAGGTAATTTTTTTTAATTAATTATAAATAGTTTATAATTTTGAAAGATCTTCTCAATTAAGAATAACCCTCCTCTCCAAATGGAGTTTTGCAAAATTTTTCACCCTCAAACCCCTCACTAATATTCCTATTTATAACCTACAATAATGAATAAAACCATTAGATTTGGCTTGGGGAACAAGGATTAAACCTCAGTCACAAACTGATTCAGTTACAAACCAATTGATTGACCAATCTGTTGGCCAACCGATTGGTCAATCGGTTGGTCAACTAATTGGTTTGTAATAGAATTTACAATTTTGTTGACTTATTGACCCAATTTCTTCTTGATTCCTTGGGCTCTTTTGGGCCACATTTTGTCTTCGTATTAGGCTTTAATAAATGGTAGAAAATAAGAGAATTTGACTCTTTTGAGCTCTTATTTATTAACTTTTTATTAACCTGCAAATTAAGCTAAATATGTTATTAGTGATACATATATTTAAATAAACTAGATAATGATGGTATACAATATAAAAAAATGTGATGATCAAATACCCCCACACCTAAACTTTTGTTAGTCCTTTAGCAAAGAAAGTAAAAAATAAAGAAAGAAAAATAAAGAAAGAAAAATTCTAACTTACTTTTGTAGGAATTACGCTTGTATTTAACACATACAAGAAGCCTTTAAACCCTTAGATTATCCTAGAGAATGAGCTATAGTCTCGTGAAGGTTCGTAATGAATATACCCATAAAATTTAGTCAACTTGTCAATTTAAAGACGTCAATGAATTATTAATTCACTTGATGCCTTTAAACAATCTAATTATAGCTAGTTTTTAATCAAGAAAATATTTTTATGTATAACTCCAAAGTAAATCTCTTAAAAAATCTTTTTATTATAATTATACAAAACTAAGTCCGACTTATAAATTTAATTAAAGTTTTGTAAAGAACACGCTAAGTCTTTTTTTCAAACCATTTTCAAGTCTCTTGATCAATTATTTTCAAGTCTCTTGATCAATTTATTTTCCAAGAATATGTTAGGTGTCGTGTTTTGATGATGATTTATAAACTCCATTATTGGTACTAATTGCTCGTCAAGTAATCTTATATGAGATATATTTTATCAAATAACTTAGTGCCATGAAAAGGAGGATGGATGAATTTGTACTTTAACGATGATATTCATGGAGGTGGAGGCAAGTTGATGAAGAAGCCTTAAATGCTCAAAGATCTACTTAAGAAAATATCTAATCAAGAAAATATCTAATCAAGAAGAGCTTTCAAGTATATATTCAAGAAAAGCTTCATCAACAATAAAACTTAGCAAATATCAATAATCAAGTATAGTATACATTTGTAAGCGATATTTGCATTTTTACTTATCTCTAGATCATATTGTAGGCAAGAAATAAAATTGATAACTCTTAAAGCATTAGGGGACTATACACACACATACACACACTTCAAAGTTTGTTTTTGACAAAATCTTCAAAAAAACCATTTTAAACAAAACTTTGTTTGAAGAAAATACTTTTTATCCTTAGTATATTATATCTTAAAGTATTTTCCAAAGTTTCAAAAATTTTTAAGTTGTTTTTACCTTTTAAAATGAATTTAGAAAATAAACATTTCAGTACTTCAGGTATCTGTCAGACAATTTGCCTCTGGACAGTCGACCGGTATACTGATCGGTTGACTGACAATTTTGTTTTTGCTTTTCCTACAGTTAGCCTCTGGTCAGTCGACCAATATACAGATCAGTCGACTGTCTAGGTTCTTGTTTTTCCCACAAATGGTCTCTGGATGGTCCACTAATATATTGATTGGTCAACTGGTTGTGTTCTGTTTTTCATCTACTGTCATCTGGTTGGTTGATTGGTTTGTTGATCAGTCAACTGGTCATGATTTTTCTCAATAACAGCTAGTTTGATCTGAATTTGGTTTTTAGGGGATTTGATTTAATTTTATGATTTTTTGGAAAACGATTTTGAGCACATTTGAACTGATTACAAGCCTATATGATCTGATTTAGTTGAGAGGCTATAAATAGTCCTCAAAGAACCATTTGGTTTTAAGAATGCAACTTGAGATTTAAAATTTTAGATTTCTAAGCTTAATTTCTCTACTCATTCTCAAGCCTTTTCTCTTCTTAAATTTTCACTTTCAAATCCTCAAAATCCCAGTGCTTCAATAGTCTATCTCCTTATCCTTGTTATAGTATTCTTGTAAGAGAGATTATTATCTTCATCTTGTATTGTGAGGCATTGTGTGAAGAGCTAGATCTCAAGGAGATCATTGTGTAAGAAATTCCGGCTTCCAAACCGGATTGTGGAGTGGATTATCATCGAGAGAGGTGATCATGGATGTAGGTCAAGAGTGGCTGAACCTTGTGAACATATCGCTGTCTCCGACTGGTTAACTATTTCTCACCCTCTCCTTTATATTTAGCTTATTGTTATATTTTGTGTGTTTGACCGTATTGCTTTTTCATTAGTTGCACATTTAGTTTGATTACCCTATTCACCCCCTCTAGGGTACTTTA
>NW_017974199.1:5119-6381 GCF_001876935.1 Asparagus officinalis
TCCTTTATGATATATATATATATATATATATATATATATATATAGTGTGTGTGTGTGTGTACATATCATACTCTCTTTAAAAGCACAAGTTCAGGAAAATCTTTTGGTAGACAAAAATTCCCTTAAAATTCAAATTAATCCATTAAGCAAGAGTAAGTTGATAAATTAATGAATTCTTATTGGATATACATAGTATGAAGATAAGAATATAGTTTAAATTAAAATATAAACCAAAATCAAATTATTAAATGCCAAATTTACAAATGTATACAAGATGAATGGTGTATATGCAAAAACCAAACAAATTAGTGAGACAAATAATGTCCGCCCCAAAGGTTGAACCCCGGAACAACGTAGACCTACAAATGTACTTAATGTGAACGAGGTATTTGCAAAATCCACCAAACAAATTAAAGAGACAAATTCATTTTGAAAATTATAAAAAAGAAAAATAAAAAAACGACTACGATATGAGGACACAACGTGACGATCTCTCACCAACTAAAATTCAAGTAGTTCACAATACTACATAATTAGTTTTAAAGTTTAATTTTACTATTATTATTTAAATAGAACTCTATTTATAATTGTTATCCTCTCACATGCAATATCACGTACCAATGTTTATAAGCCAAGAAACTACAATAATTTTTGTAGCACTTTCATCTCCTTCTACATATATTTGCATTTGTTATTTTCTTCTTATTAGATTAGATTATCTTATTTTAAAGTAATTAATTATATTATATTTAATTTTTTTCATATCAAGAAATATCAATAATTTTCACAGTACTTTCATCTATTTTCTTCTTATTAGATTAAACTAGATTATTTTAAAGTAAGTAATTATATTGCATGTTTGATATTTTTCAGATCTAAAATTATAATAATTTTCATACCACATTCATCTCCTTCAACAAATAAGTGACATTGTTATTTTTTTCTTATTAAATTAGATGAGATTATTAAAAATTATGAATTATAAAATTATAATAATTTTCACATCATTTCATCTATTTTTTCGTGTTAGATTAGATTAGATTATTTTAAAGCAATTACTTATATTGTATGTTTGATCTTTTTTTTTTCAAATCATAAAGTTTAATTATAGTATTATTATTTAAATAGATACAATTGTATAAAAATCAAAGAGAATATCACACATATCTTAGATCTCTATGCCAATTGTAATATTTACACATGAGTGTTGGTTAAAATAAATTTTATGTATGAGCTTAACTTATATAATCATACTTTAACTG
>NW_017974200.1:0-6373 GCF_001876935.1 Asparagus officinalis
CTTCCAACACGTCCAGCGAAAGGTTGTTGTGGCATGTCTGGAAGATGAATTCATTGGTGATCGGGTCTCGACAGTTCATCGCCTTGTTCCGGAACCTCTTGATGAAGGTATCGACTAATTCTCCGTCTTTCTGCTTCTCATCGAGCAACGATCCGATAGATATCTCGGTGTCGTCGTCGAAGAAGTTGGCGAGGAACTTCGTCTCCATGTCGTCCCAGCTGTTTATGCTTCCTGGCTTGAGGCGACGGTACCAATCGAAGGCGGCTCCGGGAAGAGTGCCAACGAATGACCGCACCATCAGAGGCTCATTGCCGGAGATAATACCCAAGTGCGATTTGAAATAAATCAAATGCTGAGTGGGGGAACCCTTCCCATCGAACGGCGTGAAGTTGATTAAACTGAACTTCGCCGGATAGGGGATCGATTCCCATTCTCTTGGGTATGGACAGGGAATGCCTGTTTTCTTCGCCTCTTGAGCGGAGATCAATGTGTTGATTTTGTTCTCGAGATCTTTGATCTTCAAGTCTTCACTTGTATCTTCGTTGGCATCCTCGTTACCACCCCCTGCATTGACGGGAGGGTTATTGGCATTGTGAGCTCCATCCCTATCCGTGTGCTCTTCTTCCTGAACAACCTGATTACGGTGACTTGGTTCACCTTGTTGGTTCCTGAACGCCTGGATTTGTTGCTCATGCATCTCTCTCATAGTCTGCATGGCCAAATGCATCTCTCTCATAGTCTGCACGGCCATCTCCATCTCGAATTTGAAACTTTCTTTCTGCTTAGCCAAAGCGTCTTCAAGCATTTTGGCCATTTCTTCCGTGCTTATCATGAATGACTCGCGGGGTTGTCCTTCGCTGGACACTGTATTGTCCGATGCGACAGCAGAGCAGGAATCCGATTCTTCATCTTCCGAAGGCAATCTTGTCCGAACCCTACCATAAGTTCCTCGTGCGATGGCTCCGGACTGCAGACGGGTTACACGCCGAGATGCTTCCAGAAACGACTTGAGATCAATCTGTGTCAATGTCTCTTTGCTGGTCATGTTGGCGGTGACCCTCGGAAATTCTCCGTCTTTAACCACCGTTCTTCTTTGCCGGAAACGCCTATGCCTTGGTTTTGGCGTTTCGGTGCCGAGCCTTTCGAACACTGAAATTCTCTCGGGGACTCCCTTGATGCAGTTGCATTGAGACAGTACTACCCGAATGAGCTTGGCACATGGGCACTGAGTTTCGAGCCCTTGAGGGCTTCTTTTTCTTGTTTTGTTCGTACCCCCAGCACGATAGTACAACTCGTCCATTTGATCGGAGTAACCTATCGCGTGTTGGCATGATTTCCCAGGTATAACGTTATCATCCTCGGATGACAACGTTTCCTTCTGAGAGCAAACTGCCTTATTTGGACTTCCGAGAGTCACTCGCCTCGAAACACGCCTTTGTAGACATGAATTCTCAGCGGGCTCCCGAACTTCGATGCGCAAGGTAGTGCGCTTGGGTGCCGTAAACTCTTTGTCATGTTGAGGGTTGTGTCGACCCCCAGCATGTTGATTAGTTCGGAGCCTCTTCATCGGGCCCGAGCGTTCATGGACTTCGTTGCGCTCGTCGGGAATTGGACCGAGGCGCTCCAAGATTGACCTCCTTCCTCGGGATGGTTCGGGAGGTTGAACTCGTTTTGAAGGCTGTAAAGGTCGATCCTCGGCCTGACTCACCACTTTGGACTTTGGCCTCCATATTTTGTGAGTTAGTGGTGATTTCTTGGCTACTCCATTCTGCCACCTTCTACGGGCTTCTTGAACTTGAGCTCGTGCTTGTGCTGAGAGTGCGCGGCGCTTCTGAATGCGATCCTCCAGCGTTGAACGGTTCCGTTTGACACGGATCCATTCGTTCGTTGGTGGCTTGGAGGAGTTGCCATTCATTGGTTGTTGAGGTCGTTCGCCTCTTCTGTTCTTCAGATCCGTGTTGTAACGGATCCCGTCCACAGATTCCATTGCCTTTGCGATTTGTTTCGCAAGGCGCTGACGTTGCCTTTGGCGGGCTCTCTTTGAGAGAGTCACTACGCCCTCGGCAACGGAAGATTCGGCCAGAGCAGATCTGACCTGGTTGGAAGGAGAGATCTCACCCGATGCAGCTTCGGCATCAAACGGGGCGAGATCTTCGTTGGCAGCTTCAACTTCTTCGTACCAACGAAGTTTTCTCTTGGAAGAGAGCTTTGGAGACTTGGACTTGCGAGGGGAGGTGGATTCGGACGAGGATGACAGATACTCCTCGAACTTTTGTTGGTCGAATTCGTACTCGACCTCCTCCTCGACCGGGATCGGGATCCGCGGCTGCGACGCGACAGCTTCGGCAGTAAAGCTGTTGGCTCCCACTGTGGTCGCCAGATTGTTCGCGGGAAAAATCGTAGCTTTCTTCATTGTTGATATCATTGCTATCTCAGTTAACAACTTTATGCGTTACAAAGATCCGGTCTTTTTATAAGATCCGGTTACAATGAAAAATCAAAGAAAACAAAGTAAAGATTACAATTTTCCTTATTTGTCGAACTAATCGCGAGCTCCTGTTTTGCGGTCGCTCGCTTTGGTGGGTTCTTTGCCTGCGCCGGGGTTATTTGCCGTGGACCACCGCGTGATCTCGATCCGGTCGGATCTACACGATATGACGGGTAATATTCCACCAAGGGAATAATAGCCGGGAGGGATTGTTTCACCAAGGAAACAACCGCTCGAATCTCGGGATCTAAGAACCAAGCTTAGATCCGGAGTGTGATCGTGTAGATCTCAAATCCAATCCTCTCGAACTCCTGCCTTATTTGGCGTTGGTGATCGCCGAGCACCGGATCTGAAAGTCCAAGTCTCCAAGCCTTCAAAGTTGTGATCTTTTTTAGATCTGAGTCTTCAATCCAGCAGGGCTTCGCCTCTCTCCAAAATTTCCAACCTCTGAAACAAATGAGCACAAGGCCTATTTATAGGCACTCAGAACTGTGCATTTGCACAGTTCTGAGCCTAGCCACCCATGGGTGGCTCGGCCTTGGCCGAGCCACCTCAGGGTGGCTCGGCCTTGGCCGAGCCACCCTGGGGTGGCTCGGCTTTGGCCGAGCCACCTCAGGGTGGCTCGGCCTTGGCCGAGCCACCCTGGGGTGGCTCGGCCACCGAGCCACCTCAGGGTGGCTCGGCTTGGGCCGAGCCACCCTGGGGTGGTTCGGTTTCGGCCGAGTCCCCGGGTGTTTGTCCGTTTCGTCCTTTGTTTCCGGTTCTGGTTCTCTTGTGTGGTTGATTGACTTGGCAACGACTTGTTGACTTGATTCCAGATATGGCAGTGAGTCGGGTTCCTGATATGGCAGTAAACCAACTTCTGAATTTGAGTCCGGAATTGATGTTGATTTGATCGTGATTCATCCGAGTTCGCTCTTGTTTAGATGACTCGGTGATTCACCTAAACATTGGTTTGATTCCGCGTGCGAGTGGATGCATTCCAATGCTTGGGTGCGATTTGTCGCCTCGTTAACCTGCTCCGTTGCGTATAGCTTGGCTTCAGCGTTGGCGAGCTAACGGTCTTGTTTGGATACGTCGCCCGGTGGTCCGTTTGTTAAATCGGCGTCGAGCTGTGCTAAGGGACCTATAGGCAATTTTATACGCCTACAGATACCCCCTCCAAAGTATTTCAGTCTCATTCTTTTATAGAAGAGTCTGGAATACTTTGGATGTGATTGTCCCAACCTTCAGTCGGTGTAACGGGACTCTGGAATGACTTCTGTTCTGGATTCCTTCAATTCCTTCAGGCTATTCAGTGCTTTGTAGAATGCCTGTAGGGGTTCCGGTGCTGCATTTATTGTCTGACCGTTGTTGGAATTTGAACTTGAAGTCGATTCTTGATTTCTTGACTTTTTGGCTCGAGTTTGCTGCTTCAACACAGAACTTATCATCGATTGACTGCGTTGAATCTTCATCTATAACGCGTTGTCTGGCGTTTGAGCTTCATTGCGACGCGTTGTCCGGCGTCCAGGCTTCATTATGATGCACTGTTCGGCATTTGACACAGTTTATACTCGTACGTCTGCTGGAGTACACACGGTTTAAGCTCTTAAGGAATTGGAGCATGGATCTTATCCCAAGGTCGTTGGATGCTCGAGTCACGAGACCAACTCATAAAGTTGATGCGTCAATGACTCGCATATTTATAGGATTTTTGGCAAATCCTCAGCCATCAACGGGTTTGATGCGCCTTTACCGACTACCGTTTGAGTCGGGCTAGCATGCGGATTGTTTTAAGTCCGTTCCGCATGTGACGTTATGCTAAAAGAGTTAACTCTTTTAGTGCTACGATATTGAATACGTAGACTTCGTCTTTCTCCTGTGAAAAGACTAAACAGCAACGTGTATCAGACGTTGACTTAGGATTTTTGGCAAATCCTCAGCCCTCAACGGATTTGTCATGCTTTTACCGATTACCGTTTGAATCGGGCTTACATGCGGATTGTCTTAAGTCCGTTCCGCATGTGACGTTGTGCTAAAGGAATGAACTCCCTTAGACTTGATGCTACGACTTCGAATACGTAGACTTCGTCTTTCTCACGGGAATAGACTACCCGGCGACGCGTGTTAGGCGCTGACTTTAGGATTTTTGGCTAACCCCAAGCCTTTAACGGATTTGATTAACCTTTACCGACTACCGTTTGAGTCGGGCTAGCATGCGAATTGTCTAAATCCGTTCCGCATGTAACGTTGTGCTTAGAGACTGAATCCTCTAAGACTTGTTGCTATGACTTTGAATACATAGACTTCGCCGTTGTCATGGGAATAGGCTACCCAGCAACGTGTATTAAACGTTGACTTATCCCTCCTTAGGCTTCGGGATAAAATACCCCAGAATCGAACTCTGGTGTCTTTTTCTACGGGGAAAGACTAAACCGGCGACGCGTGTTAGGCGTCGGCATATCCTTTCTTAGGATTCAGGATGAAATTCCCCATGCGTGTAAGGCATGGATTTTGGTGTTATTAATAACAACCTGTCACAATGTTGAATATGTGAACGGGTGTTCTTTTTAAACGGTTAAGAACTGACCGGCAGCGCGTGTCAGGCGCAGACTTATCCTTGCTTAGGTTTCAGGATAGAATACCCCAGAATCGAACTCTGGTGTCTTTTTGTGCAGAAAAAAGACTAAACCGGCAGCGCGTGTTAGGCGCAGACTTATCCCTGCTTAGGATTCGGGATAAACTTCCTAGGATGAATCCTGAATTCTTCGAAAAGGATTGGTATGGGGAAGGAAGAATTTTATATTCTATTCCCCGAACAAAGAAGGAAAGGAGACTCGAGGTGGGATCTCCACCCCCAGAATCCGGAAAGGTGAAACTAAGAGTGGGATCTCCACTCCGAGAATCAAAAAGATTCGGATAACCCTAACTGTCGGAAGGTTTGATTATCGAACTAAAGATGAATTTCTCGTTTATCGAGAATGAATCGTGGTTTTGGTCCTAACTGTAGGAAGGTTTGACCAAGTGGGAGGTTTGAGGTGACCCTAACTGTAGGAAGGTTTGATCACTCGATTTGAAAGTGGACCTCTCGTTCATTGGGGGAATCGAGAGGGGATTTTGACTGTGGTCCTAACTGTAAGAAGGTTTGACCAATCGGGAACTTTACGTCCAGACTCTAACAGAGAGAGTGTTGAGTGCACAGACACAGTGAGAACTTGAATGGGAGTCCTTATTCATTACATTGCTGTGGTTTTGGGAACTTCCCGTTACATAAATCGTCCACCCCCAGTTTCCTCTGCGGAACTGGTTCGGACATTATTATCAGTTAACTAACCGGGTTATCCTTAAGAATATTAGCTTAATATTCTCCAGGAACTTCCCGTCAGAAGTTGGGAAACAGTTTAGACTCATATACCTATTGGAGTATCAGGGAGTAGTTTAACCTCTTATACCGGTCGGAGGATTTGAGAAACAGTTTATCTCGTATACTCTTTGGAGTGTCAGGAAGCAGTTTATACTCTTATACCGGTCGGAGTTTGCCATTCTCAATTGGCTTACCTCAGCGTTATGACGCCAGCTTCAACCAAGGTCTGAATGCTATTCTTGAGAGCAAAGCAATCCTTGGTGGGATGAACGACCCTCCTGTGGTATGCACAGTACTTTGGGTCCGTAGTGCTGTCAGCTTCCTCCTGATTTGTGATAAGTGGTAGCTTGATCTTGTTACCTTCAAGGAGGGATTCGAAGATGGCTGGAACGTCTTCGTCCTTGAAAGAGTACTCTTTTTGGAATCTCGGACCCGAAGTCTTTTGCTGCCTTCGAGATCGCTGTTGCGATGCTTGATTAGCACCACCAGCAGCTGCAGGTGCCTTTCCCTTATTACGAGAGGCGAAGTTTGAGTTCAGC
>NW_017974201.1:0-1938 GCF_001876935.1 Asparagus officinalis
TTGTAACTCGAAAAGTTGTAACTAAAGATGACAATTATCTCATTAATGAAGAAAGCAACGGTTTTCCACTCGAACAGAGGGGCGCATCTGTAATCAACTGGCGAAGAGCTCGATATCCACCTTCCTTCACCACTTGGGCAACCTCTGTCAACGTGCCCGAAGCAAACCGAGGAGTGACTGGGATAGGGGAAAAATCGTCGGAAGTCGAATAATACTCGCCACGACGCCCGTACACTGCGTGAGATGAGAACGCCCCAGAAGGATATTCCACTGGAAGCAAACATTTAAACATTTGTTAGTCTCAATTATAAAAGGAAGTTGAACTCATCCTACGAATAGGTAAGATAGAGTCACTGCCTTATAAAGGGTGAGACGATTTGGCCACATTATGCACTTATAAGATAGGGTATATCGACTATATATCCCTGCCTTATAAGGCACAATGCAGCGTCAAAACGCCCCTTTATTGATTTTGAGATATGATTTTGACCAAGCAAAACATATCTTTAAAGCGTCGACCCTCGCTAAGGAGAATCAAGGCTCTTCCCGATTGCCTCTCGCCAAGGAGAACAAAATAGGGTGAAAAGGACCAATTTGTAAATTTCTAAGAAAAAATGGACTAATTTGTAAATTTCCAAAAATAGCTCACCAGCATAAGAGGGAGGCGCGTCATCAGCCGACGCGGTAGAGGATTGAACCCTCGCAATATGAGACATAGAGACCTGCAAAATAAGTTAAGGAATTAGATCTAGAAAAAGTTCCTCTTTTTTGCAATTCTCCCCCCTGAAAGGTGAGCTCGAGGCGCCAAATCTTAATCCTAACCCTCGCATGCGACCCCACAAATTCATAAATTGAATTAAGCATAAAAAATGCTAAAATAGTTGAGGATTTACCTGAGGAAAAGCTCGTGGATCCAATAAAGATCAGATCTTGAAAGAGGCTCAGACCACGTGCTCGAGGGGCCTGAGAGAAATTCTAAATATGGAAGTTTTGAGGGATTTCTCAGTCAAAGATCCAAAGGAAGACTAGATCTAATGCAACTATGAAGTTTTGAGGGAGAAAGGATGCTCGAGGGAAGAGAAAAGTGAAAGAAAGAGAGAGAGGGGGGGCCGGCCCTAATGAAGAGGAAAAACCCTCTTTTATAATGTTGAACCAAGCCTAGTTGAACCGGACCAGACCAAGTTGAACCGGACCAGACCTGGTTTGAACCAGAATTCAAATTGAAGCTGAATCGAGCATCGAAACCACTTCAAATCGACCGAGGGTTCAGTCCTTGGCAAGCCGGTTCAGCTCATTTGGGCACAGAAAATACTCCAATAAGGTATATGAGTATAAACTATTCCCTATTTTTGGTTGAGAAGTTCCTGGAGAATATTTTTTAAGGATAACTCAACAACACTACGCCGGACAACGCGTCGCGAATAAAGACTCAACGCCAACAATCGATGGTCAGTTCTATGTTGAAAATTCCAACAACGGTCAGACAATAAATGCAGCACCGGAACTCTTACAGACATTCGACAAAGCACCGAATAGCCTGGAGGATTGAAGGAATCAAGAACAGAAGCCATTCCAAGGTCCCGTTACACCGACTGAAGGTTGGGACAATCATATCCAAAGTATTCCAGACTCTTCTATAAAAGAACGAGGCTGAAATACTTTGGAGGGGGTATCTGTAGGCATATAAAATTGCTTATAGGTCCCTTAGCACAGCTCGGCACAAACCGACGAACCATCGAGGCGACGAGGTTGACGAACCGCACGCAAGCAACGGAATACATCCATTCACGTGTGGAATCAAGCCAAGGGTTCGAAGAATCAACGAGTCATCCAAACAAGAGCGGACTCGGATCGAATCACGATCGAATCAAGATCAGTTTCGGACTCGAACTCAGAAGTGGATTTACTGCCAAAACAGGAATCAGATTTACTGCCAAA
>NW_017974201.1:3974-6327 GCF_001876935.1 Asparagus officinalis
CAATGCGAAGTCACAGGTCCCCAATCACAATCAGCAAGAATATAATAGACAAACTCAGAATAAAAAATACATATCATAATGAATAACATCTGAGACATAATATTCGGGTCAAACGTGCCCTTATACAAACTATTTGAATGAAATACTGGAGAATATAAAATACAATGATCAAACGGAAAGGAATTGCTGCAAAAGTAAACTGAAAGAAATAACTAAGCTCGGTTCTTCTTCTGCTCTGTCCGCTAGACACTCCTGCTGAGAATACTCTGGCTCCTGCGCATCTCCAAGCTGAACCTATTCTTCTTCTAAGTCTGACGTACACCAAAGAAAACAGGTGTACGTCAGGTGCATGGTGCACGGCAAGACCCCACAAAAGAAAAGAACGAACGAAAACCAAAGCGAGAAATGATACGATAACAGAAATGACAAAAACGTGCAACTGGAAATCCAACAAAATCAACATACAAAATCACGACTAAAACATGATAGACATAAAGCATACAAAATCGATCAGGTAACGAGATCATGTAGCTAGCGATCAGAATAATCATCCAGGTCACAAGGTTATACCATAGATAGAATTAATACTTAAAAATCTACAACTCGAGACGGGGCATACAATAGATAGAATTAATACTTAAAAATCTACAACTCGAGACGTAGTACGTCGAGCGAAATAAACCAAACAAGGAAACCCTCATGTATATACCATATGTCTCAAATTATAGATAATTAAATATTAATCCCGATCTATGTATGGAAGGGAGTACAACTGGTCTACATCTCACAAGAATCCATAAATCCTAGCCAAGAAACGAGATCACGTAACTAGCCATTCTATAACAGGTCACTGGTCACATCTCACACAGAGTCAACACTCATATCATCGGATAACTTACTGTTCACAAATCCCCTACGTGCATCCAATCCCGCGAAACAAGCGGCTAGAGGACTACACGCAATCCGATCTTGGCCTGGTCCGAACTCAGGAAAAGCTCAGGTGACGAAATAGGTCAAACAGGCCACGGATCAAAGTGACGAAACAGGCCACTTTGTCCAACAAACCAACCCCAGGACGAAACAGGTCACTGGTGCGAGTCTAGAAGATACATCAACAGTCTTATCCGATCATATGAACATTAACTTCCTCATCCCAACTCTTCTCGCTTTTCTAAAACACAATACATGTCTCTAGGTCACGTAAGGCTACTACGGTCATAACCACTAACAGTTCTCAATCACGACCAGAAATAACGAATACGAATGATCATGTACGATAATATCAAGGCATATCACATAATTAAGAATCAGAGATCATAAAATTGTTCTAAATTAAATAATCTTATGAAATAATAAATTTATTTACTTAACATAATTTCTTTTACAAAATGAGTTCTTTCAAAATAATCTCTTTTCCAAAATAAGTTATTTTCTCATTACGATAATTCTAAAAATAATCTTTTAAATAATAAAATTTATAAATTTAAAAACAAGATAAATTCCCATTAATTCAAAATATTCTATTTTCCCAAATAATTTCTTTTTAAAAATATTTCATCATTCTAAAATAATTTCTACCACAAGATAATTTCTAAAAATTATTATAATTATTCTAAAATGATTCTTTTCCCAAGATAATTTCTTTTAAATTATTATATTTTTTCTAAAATGATTTCATTCTCAAATAAATTCTTTTAATTGATATAATTATCCAAAAATAATTCTGCTGCCAAAATAAATTCTTTTAATTCATTATAATTATTCTGAAAATGTTATTCATCATACTATTATGATTTATCTAATTTTATTCATCAAACAATCCCACGCAGATAATTATATCATTAACTAATCTATGTAACCAATTAATAACAGATATAAATAATAAAAATGCAAGTCAAGAAAAGCGGGATCTTGCATGCACTTAACTAACCGTATATCAAAAATAATAAAGACGGGACAAAGGATGTGAGATCTTGCCTGCGAGACCGTGGGGTCTGACGACGAGGCGACGGTGCCGATGCGGACGCGGTACGACGGATCTCAAGCGACGTCTATGGTGGTCTGGACTGCGGAGGCGACGGTGCCGATGCGGACGCGGTACGACGGATCTCAAGCGACGTCTATGGTGGTCTGGACTGCGTCGGCATATCGTCGAACAGGTGGTGTGCGACGAAGGAAGGCGTTGGTGGTTGCGGTTGGTAGTCGTTGGCAGGTGGTGTGCGACGAAGGAAGGCGTTGGTGGTTGCGGTTGGTAGTCGTTGGCAGCAAACTTGGGCGTCGGGGCTCGCGGTTAAGCGACGAGGAGAGGAGACTCAAGAGGGGCAGCGGCGGTTCGGGGAGAACCGGCGGCGTT
>NW_017974202.1:0-3712 GCF_001876935.1 Asparagus officinalis
GTGATCGGGGTGCGTGATCGCCCACATTCGATCATATAGCACCGCCGGTACCCACCATTTTGGTTTAATTTTGGGCAAAATAGCCTTTGGCAGAATTTAGCGCAATCTTGCATAAAAGCGCCTCTACAAATTTTGCATTGTGCCTCCAGCATGCATTTATCAAAATTGATCAGGGGCTTGGAGTTTGAGACCCCTTGGATTTCAGCCTGCATTTCAACGCATTTTTTGGGCAATAAGCACTCCAAAACGGTTAGGGCGTGTTTTGCAATAATACCTCAAACAACTCCTTGATCGGCTATTGCATAAAGCACCCCCACTATTCCCTTCATCAAGTGGAGCATAAACCCAATACCACAAACATTTCAGTTGGCGGCACTTTTGCAAAATAAACCAAGCGAATTTCAGTCCGCCTTTTGCAATAAGCCCCGCCAAGTTTCGGCATTACCTCTTTTTGCACAAAACACGCCAATGTATGGTGGCATAGCACAACGCTAGTCCTACTACAAGCCTTAAAGCTGCAATGCTTTAGCAAGAAAATAAAAGGATTGTGAAGGAAGCTTACCAATCAAAGAGATTTTCTTTGAAGCTTGAAGATGGAGGAGGAACCCTATTTGGGAATGCAAGCTTTTCGGCGCAATGGGTATCCGCTAAAAATCCAAACTTGCTTAAAGATTGATGGATCTTGAGAACAAATCAATGGAGGAAGAGAAGCTTGGGAAGAAGACAACAAAACGGCGAAATGGGGGGGAGAGTTCGGTTTTGAGTAAGTAAGAGGGGGAATCTCCTCTGTTTGAATTTTGAAAAGAGGGAAAACGAAAAGGAAGTCAAAGGAGCGCAAAACAAGGAAAAAGACACAACGAAAAGGGGAAAAAGACAAAAGAAAAAGAGGTAAAGGGAGATAGGGGTGTCTCGGGCCCCAAAACCGAGACATCCGCCGAGGGTGTCTCAGGCCTTGCCGAGACACCGCCAAGGTGTCTCGCAAGGGGGAGACACCCCCGGGCATCTCGAGTGCGCTGTTTTGTCGCGCGTATTATATGGGCTCTGTTTTTGGACGGCGGATACGCCCGTTTTCGTCAATCTATTGGATGTTTTGATGAAAATCAACAGCGCAATGAAGCATTCGGATACAGCGAAACCCTAAGGGTCAACGCGCGGTCAAGCCGTCACCCTAGGTCCAAGCGGCCGAGTACAACGCGTTGGCGACAAAAGTCAACGGTCGAGATGAAAATCCAGAGAAAGAAGAAAAAGAAACCGGCAAAAAGAAAAGAAAAAAAAAAACTGTCCCCAATGCAACGGTTCGACCGATTCAAACGCCTAAGGGTCACCGCCGGTCAACCGACGAGGCGTAACCTAGGATCAAGCGCCAGTCCAATGCGTTGGCCAATTCAGAGTCAACGTTTGACGATTCGAAGCCTAAGGGTCAACGCCAGTCAACGCGTAACCCGCTAGGTCAAACGCTAGTTCAACGCGTTGCACAAAAGTGCAAGCGTTGCGAGGATGAAAATCCACATACGTTTTGACGATTCAAAAGCCGCTAAGGGTCAACCGGGGCCGGTCACGCGTAAGCGCCTAGGTCAACGCCAAGTCAACGGGCGTTGCAATACAATCAACGTTCGACGATTCAAACCCTGGAGGGTCGACGTCCGTCAACGCGTAACCCTAGGTCAACGCCAGTCAGACGCAATTGACACGAGCCAAACTCATTCACGCAGGGCTGGTAGACTCGAGATTCTTAACGACGCCAGCGCTAAAACGGGGCAACGCCGGAATAATACTTCGGTTATTCGTCAAAGCATCGGGATAAACCGAAAATCGAAGGAGCCGAGAGTTGAAAGGGCTAACCAGCAGGTACGCCTTATGCCGAGCTGAAGGCCGGAGCCAATCATATGCCAAAGCATTCCGGCGGTCTCTTCTATAAAAGAAACGGAGGGCGGGAAGGCGCTTGGAGGGGGTATCTAGTAGGGCATGCAAAAATTGGGCGCGATTAGGTCCCCACGACGCTCAAGTGTTAGGGAAATGACGATGAACGTCACTACGCGGTTCACAGAGTGGCAATTGAATGTCGGTGAGCGGCCTGAAGTGAATGCGACGAGCTACGTGAGGCCAACAGAGTTTCAGAACAACAGTGGATAGCGGACTGACGAGAACCCCGCAAGCCGCCTGGGCAAAAGGAGCAACACACCGTACATGTCGCTGATCATCACACTGATAATCAACCATGGGGGGCTGAACGAGCTCTCGTCGGAATTCCAACGCATCCGAAATCAACTAAATCCGAGTTTGGAACCGACGAATCAACGGCAACACGACACGACCGGGGGGGGAAAAAGGCCTCGACTGAACCTGGGCACCCGGGGGTGTGCTTGGCAAGCTCGAAACACCGCGAAGGTGTCTGGCAAACGTTTTGACCAAAGACACCCCCAGGGGTGTCTGCGCCAGGGCCGAGACCACGCCCAAGGGTGTCCTCGACCAACCGAGACACCCTAGGGTGTCTCGGCTTGGACGCGCACACCCCTTGGGGTGTCTCGCGCCCAAGCACCCCAAGGTGGTGTGTCCTCACGCGCTTTTACCACCCCCCCCCGTGCTTGGCGTTTCCTATTAAATAGCCCCTAAGGCCCGTCTCATTTCAAAGGGCTCCTCGATTAGCCTCTTTGTTTCTTTGTCAGCCTTGGAGGATTTCTTGGAGAGACGTACGGCGAAAGCCGGCTGGCGGAGTGAGGAGTGCTCGAGCCTCTGGGCAGCGAAAAGGGTATTCTTCTCTCTTGACCCCTTCTCTTTTCCTTAGTATTGCCCTCATGCGGGTGATACCTAAGTAAAGAGCATGGGTCTCGCTTTAGCCGAGATATAAGCTTCATAGCGCTTCTCGATCGCTACGCGGGTCGACGAGTTTCTTGTTTCTAAAATCCCCGTCGCGGATAGACGAAATCTCTGTCGATTTTCTCGGAAGCGATCTGATGCTAGGCGTGGTCCACGATATTGACCGTCTGCGTCACCAGGCCTAAAGACACGCAAGCGGAGACTGCGCACCAAAACGGTGATCTTCGTGTTTACTTTCATAAAGTTGTAATTTTTTTTTTGATTACACGAGGAGGTCTTATAAAAAGACCGACTTTTGTTATTCGATTCTTGTTGTAACGACTGAAGTTGTAACAGATCCAAAAGCAATGAAAACAGCAACTTTTCCCGAAAACACACACTATATTACAACCACACAATGCCCAGAGTCTCAGGTTGACGGTAGAGTACACGGAATACCAGAATAAAAACTAGAAAGCTAAAGAGATATTATATTACATGCCGAGGTCTAAATTAAATGTTATAGTACATCATATTACGTAGATGGCCCAAAATTACAATCAAAATAAGAGAGAGTAATTCTAAGCTATTCTTCAAACTCACTCAAAAACTCACTCAATGTGCCTTTACCTTTATCTGCATTAGTACCTGCAGAGATGCAAACAAGTAGGGGTGAGCGTAGGGCAGGGGTACAACCATAAGGGGATATAAATTGATATGATAGTGTCAACACTAAATAGTAGATGTCAATCTATTTGCATTCATAATAGCATCAAGGGTTCTCATGAAGTTTGAGTATTGGAAAAAAAAGAAACTAAGTATTCATAATTATCATTTCCCTCAACTTCCAGGGAATATTTTATTAAGCCACACATGCTTTTATAATCCACTGGTGAGCGTCCTCACACAAGGCATT
>NW_017974202.1:3722-9876 GCF_001876935.1 Asparagus officinalis
TGAATACTTTATCCTGAATTAATGGTCATCATTCAAACATTTCAATAAATAGATATTTGAGTATGATAAGAATTGATTTGAGGTCAATTCAATGTATGTTTGTGAAAATATGAGTGCAAATGCACAAAACATGCACAAAGGCCAAAAGAGTAAAAATCTGGGAATAATGACTAGTTATGAGTTTCTATATTTTGCATACCGATTCAGTCAGAATCTGAAAAGTATAAAAGACCAAAGTTGTAGATCTTTTCAACAACTTTCCAACAAATCTTAGATCATCTTATTCTAAGGTCGGATGAGGAAGTTACAACCAAAATATCGAAGGTTATTTTCCTAGTCAGACTAGGTTTCCTGGTTCGGGTCAAACAGGTTTGTTTCAGATTTGCCTCTATAAATACCTGTGTTTTTCACAAAAATTCCTTTCATTTATCATATCTATGAACCCTAGCAGCCATCCTCTCCCCTCAAAAACCCTAGATCTTTTTCTTATGAGTTTGGAGAGTTTTGTGAAGCAAAACACCGACACGAGGGCGAGATCATCGACGTGTGGCGAGGAAGAACGGGTTGTTTATCCTCAGGGATTGCTTGCTTTGTTTTAGAGGCTTGCACATGATATAAGGCAAGATCACTTTTATCCAAACTCATCCTCATAGGTAAATAACTAGTTTAGAAGTTTAAATTGTGTTTACATGCTTAGATCTTTATCTAATGTGAAAAAGAATAGATTTTTATTGTTAGATCTTAAAAAAATGTTAGATCTACATGTTTTTCTTGCTGTTTATAATAAAAACATGATCATGATCATTAGGATTCTTCAAAATTTTATTTTTAACTTGTTAATCATGTTCTAATCATGTTTAAATCCTAATTTAACATTTAATTGAGTTTACACGTGGATTAAAGATGAGAAAACCCTAGGTTTGTGATACCTAAGTGTTAAAAATATGATTTAATGAACGTATATCTTTTATAAGTGTTTGCGGAAAAAGTCGCTGTATTTGTTTTCGGTAAAAGTCGCTGTTTTCATTGATATTCTCTTTTTTTGAGATCTGTTACAACTTCAAGCGTTACAACAGAATAAAATGAAAACAAAAGATATTACAACTTAAACGAAAATAAACACGAGGTCCCGGTTTGGTGCGGTCTCGCTTGCGTGGGTTGTTGGCCTGTGACGGGGATGTAGATATCCGTGGACCGCCGACTCTTCAAGATCTCTTTTCCGGTATAATCCGGCAGAGTTTCGTCTATCCGCGAAGGGATGTAGAAACAGAACCCCGTCGATCCGCGTGAGATCTCAGAGGTGTAAAGCTTATGTCTCGGCTAAAACGAGGCACTAGCTCTCCTTTGTATCACCGCTAAGGGCAACACTAAGGGAAAAGAAGGGGGGTGAATGAAGGGGCTGAAGAAGAAATCCTTACTCCTCAATCCGGCAGGGCTTCGCCGCTCTCTTAGAAAACCCCGACTCCTTCCTTCGGCAGGGCTTCGCCGCTCCTCTCTGAAATTTCAGATCTCAAAGGCTAAAGCTCTAGATCTGAAATTTCTCTCCCAAAACCAAGGCCCAGAGAATGGAGGCCCTAGGGGCCTCTGGCCGAGACACCTGGGGTGTCTTGGCTTTGCCAAGACACCCCTCGGGTGTTTCGTCCTGGCCGGGATCCCCCTGGGTGTCTCAGTCTGGTCCGAGGTGTTCCCAGGTGTATTTGCCGTTGATCCGCCGTCCCAACTCGGATTCGAATGATTTCGGATGCGTTGGAATCTTGGCGATGAGCTCTGTAGGCCCCGATGGTTGGATTATCAGATCGGGACACGGCGGGCGTTGGTCCTTTTGCAGCGGTCGCGGGGTTTCCGGTCAATCCATATCCCCGTGATTCTGACATCCTGTCGGCTCACATAGTCCGTCGGTTCGCTTCAATCGTTCACCGGCGTCATTTGAACCCTTGTGAACCGGGTAGTGACGTTCAATCGTCGATCGTTAATACCGAGCTGTGTGCGGGGACCTATTGGCAATTTTTGATGCCTACAGATACCCCCTCCAAAGTGTTTCGGACTCGTTTCTTTTATAGGAGAGACCGGAATACTTTGGATATGATTGGTCCAACCTTCAGTCGGCCTAAGGGACCTGTGGTTTGCTTCAACTCTCGGCTCCTTCGATCTTCGGTATATCCGGTGCTTTGTCGAGTAACCGAGATTGTTCCGGCGCTGCGTTTATCGCCTGGCCGTCGTTGGAGTCTCGAGTTTACAGCTGATGAGTTGAGTTTGGCTCGTGTCATTCGGTTGACTTTTGAACTTGCTATCCTTGTCACATCGTGTTGACATGGGGTTCTGAATCACTGGGGGTTGACTTTTTGTCGCAACGCGCTGTCCGGCGTTGACCTAAAGTTACACGTCGACCGGCGCTCACCTTAGGGTTTTGAACCGCGTGGGTTGACTTTCGTCGAAAGGTGTTGTTTTCGATCGGTAAGTGTTGACTTCTGGACGCAACGGCCTGTCCGGCGTTGACCTAAGGTTACAGCGATTGAAGGCGAGCCCCTTCAGGGTTTTTAACCGCGTAGTTGCTTTATGTCGTCACGTGTTGACTTTGTCGTCACGTGTGACTTTTGAGCAACGCGCTGTTCCGCCGTTGCCAGGGTTATACGGTTGACGGCGCCACCCTAGGGTTTTGAACCGCGTGGGTTGACTTTTGTCTCACGTGTTGAATTTCGCTTCACGTGTTGACTTTTGTCGCAACGCGAGCTGTCTTCACGGCAGTGACCTAAGGTTACCGTTTGAACGGCGTTACCTTAAGGGGTTTTGCAACGCGCGTGTGGCTTGACTTTTGGCTTGTAACGCGTTGACTGGCGTTGAGCCTTAGGGTCACAGCGTTGACAGGCGTTGACCTTAGGGTTTCGAAATCGTCAAACGTTGACTTTGGTTGCAAACGGCGTTGACTGTTTGACGCGAAACGCGCTGTCCGGCTCGATTGACCTAAGCTTACGCGTTTTGATCGGTCCACCTTAAGGTTGTCGAAGATTAGGGTGGCTTCTGTCGTTCCGTGTTGCTTTCGTTCGTCACGTGTTGACTTTTGTCGCAACGCGGTCCGAGCTGTTGACTTAAGGTTAGCGTGTTGACCGGCTCCACCTTAGGGTTTTGAACGTAGAAAGTGGACTTTGTGGAATTATCCATATTTTCAACCGTCGGCGGGAAGAAAACCAATCTTGTGGATAGAGGAACACTTACAGGGTGTCGGTGAATCTCTCGGGGGGTCAAAACATCGCGCGGAAGTCAAACGGTCAAAACCCATGGGGTGCATCGGCATGGCGAGACACCAATGAGGTGTCTCGGCAATGCAAAGGGTGTTCGCAAAGGCCGAGACACCCGAGGGGTGTTTCTACTAGCGGCCCCCCCTCTCTTTCTTGTCCTACTTCTTGTTTGTTTCAATGTGTTATGGGCACCCCCATCCTTTAATTAAATTTCAAGAGAGAAAAATTCCCTTTTTGGCTCCCAAAAGGAGTTTTCTCCCCCCAATATCGGTTCTTGACTCTTCTTCTTCAAGCTTCTTGCCTTCCATTGAAGAAATTCCTCCTTCAAGAAAGCTCGGTTATTGGTGGATACATCGGCCCAAATCTTATACTTTCTCATTTGGTTTCATTCATTTCGGAGAGGCCACACCAACACTACCACGGGGAATCTCTCTTGATTTTGGGTAAGATCCTCCTCTAATCCTCTATTATTGTTTTTGAAGTTGCATCTTTATGCTTGGTAGATAGGGGTTTATGTAGGGATTAGGCTTTAGGGGGGTTTTGTGCAAAATCTACTATGGCCGAAACTTGGGGGTTTATTTGCAAAATTCGTGGGTGCTTATTTGCCAAGATGGGGACTGAAATTTGTGGGTTGGATCTATGTCCATTTGATGAAGAAATGGGGGTGCTTTATGCAAGAGGATTAAAGAACTGTTTGAGGGGGTTATTTGCAAAACAGCCCCTAAATGTTTTTAGAGGGGTTTATTTGCAAAAGAGCCACGAATTTGGGGCTGAAATCCAAGAATTTTAAACCCCAAACTCTCGATCAAATTTTTGGTAAAGGCATGTGGTGGTTAAACCAAAAGTTTGAGGGGGGCTTTTATGTAAAATTGACCAAATTCTGCAAAAGGGCTTAATTGCAAAATTTGATCAAAATTATAGGGTATCGGGATGTTAGATGATCAAGTGTGATGACCATGACCCGAGTCACCCGTGTCCTTGACCTGAATTTGGCCTTGAGCACGAGGGGTATTTCGGGTATTTCACCAAAATTTACCGCGGGACGACGATTATCGTTTCGCGTGCATGAAATTCGTAGGTTTAATCAGACTTTAACTACAAAATCCTATTTGTTATTAGGATTTCGAGTCCAAGTGCCTAATTTCCCTTTTTCCGATATTTCGCGTATATATATCGTACCTGATGTACTGCTCTTCATTGCAGATTCACGATGTCTCCCCGTCGGTCTCGTCTTTCCGGGAGTCACCCTTGCTCGCAGCATGGCGTGGAGGAGGCTCCTACGACATCATCTCCAGTGACCTCTTGCTTTGGGGGTAAGAATCTTATATATATTTTTTTCTTTTATCCCGGATTGACCTCTCGCGGGTCATGACGGAAGAACCGATACCCCTCCCGCGGGGGTTAAGGTTTCGGACTTGCTTTGCTTAGCCCATTCAAGTCCTCGGTTATATTGGGGCGATCTCGTGTTGCCTTACACCTTATAGGTCGGTATATGTTATCACGGTGTCTACGTGATGACGCATACCGTTCTCCTGGTGTAGGGCACTCGAAATCGAATAATCTCGTCTAGCGTTTATGACATGGATTTTCTGACCCCATCTTTGCTTTGTTGCAGTTGAGTTTCCCGGGGGTAGTCTCCCTCATCATGCCCCTACCGGTTGTAGTAGGGAAGTGTTTTCTTCGGCTTCTGCCAGGCAGATCATCGATCCCCTTCCGCAGTTCGACAGAGATCGCTCAGACGAGTTCTGTCGCTTGATAAAGGATGGAGGGCGTCACTGTTTACGCCAACTTATCACCGATGCTCCTCTCACCGCAGACGCCACTTCTACTGAAGCTTTGAAGAAGCCAGGTTTTCTATTCGGGGATCGCACCGAAGATCCTGCCGCGCTGACTCTTGCTGAGGAGCACTGGCTTACCCTTGACGAGGGAGCTCTTTTATATATCCCCTCTATTCCTCGCCAGTGCTCTTTTACTGACTTGGAGAAACAGGCTGTGGGGCGACAGATGTCCTGGCCTCTTACCAATGCTGTTACACACGTTCAGTGCGGATACATTTCTCATCACAAGAGTCCCGGTTCTCTGGGGTATCAATCCATTTGTGGCCTTCGACCCGGGATCATGGGTCTTGACACTGCACCTCCAGGCGAGGTATCGGCGGCCGCTCTCACCGTGAGGAATCGTTTAGCTCATCTGGGAAGACAATTACCTCGACTGGATTACCGATGTTATGGTTGGGCTTCCTCACTGGCTAAGGGATGGTGGACCCGCTTGACCAGTTATGTTCTGGGACGCTGGGAGAAAGACTTGAAGGGTAGTGGATTATATACGCCCATACGGGCTACTATGTATGGACTTCCCGTTAGCTGCCGTCACTTCTTGGCATTGCTCGAGACATATATGCCTGATAGTAATACCTTCTTGACCAGTGGCGGAGAGCTAGGGTTGGCTCTTCATGAGATGCACCAGGTTTCCGGGCTTTCGATGGGAGATTGCCCGTATCAGGAATACTTCCCTTCTAACCAACAGTTGGAGTGTTTGAAGAAGGATACTCCCGATGTGTATGACACTCTCTGGGACCTCACCTGTCATTATCACACCTGTTTGCTCCAGAGTTCTCCTCCAGCGAAGGCGAAGAGGAAGATCAGCTTGAAGCAGTTTGCTGTTTACCTGTTTCCTAACTTGGGGGATGATTCCGAGGAGTCCATACATGAGTTAGGCGTTTTGACCCCCGCCGCTATTAATGAGCTGATGGAGAAGAATGAAACTCATTCTTATACCATTGCTAGTGCTGAGGGGGCTCCTGAAGACTGATATGGAACAACACACTTCTTCAGCAAGAGCAAGGTAGCCAGCTACAGAGACGAGGATCGATAGACTTCTGGGCATGATAGAGGAACGATCGAAACTTAGTCCGGCCG
>NW_017974203.1:0-6367 GCF_001876935.1 Asparagus officinalis
TGTGGCCACGGAAAAAGTCCAGCAGAAAGAAAAGGGGAAGGAGCCTTTACGTCAGGAGACCCAGAACCCGAAGCAGTCGCGATTCAATCATCCGATTGGAAGAGACAAACCGGGGAATGCGAGCTCTCCACCTCATTTCGACATCATGGCGCAATTAGCCAACATCCCAGCTAGAATAACCCTATACGAGCTTTTGCGCCTGTCCAAGGATACAAGGAAAGCATTACAGGAGGCTTTGAGCGATTCAGAAGCTTTTCTAACTCGGATCAAGCCATCCCCTGAAGGGCCAGAGCCGTCAGCTCAGCATTGCAACCTAGCGGCGCATCATTTTCCATGCATCTCTTTCACTAAAGAGGATATGCAAACAAAGAACTCGAAGCATGATCGGCCCTTGTACTTCACCGGGCACATTGGCTCCAGCATGGTCAACCGGATCCAAGTTGATCCGGGTTCCGCTGTTAGCATAATGCCATTCCGATTGATGCATCATCTCGGAATCCCGACGAGTAAATTAGCCTCCACTGGCACTACGATTTATGGATTCAACACCAGCGGGTCTAGACCCTTGGGGAAGATCCGAATCAAGTGCCAGATCGGAGATTTAAAATCAGAAGTTACTTGCTATGTAATTGATGCAGAAACGTCCTATAATTTGCTGTTGGGTCGACCTTGGATCCACGGTAACCTTATAGTTCCGTCAACTCTGCATCAATGCCTCAAGTACATACACTTGAATAATGAAGTCAAGACGGTGGTCGCGGATAAGCAACCGTTTAAGGGATTGGAAAACTATTTCACCGATTCCCTTCTATACGGCGCTGAATCCGATACTGAATCACCGGCCCAAGGAACGGACAGCGGAGATGAAGCTGATACCGAAACTGGGCTTGATTACGATGGTGGTTTTGTACTTAATGACATTGTACCCATTGTAATCAATCTTGATGATGAAGAATCATCGGAGAATAGTTGTAATTGGCAACTTGCCGAAGAACTATCAATAAACGATGATTTAGAGTATTCGATGTGTCTTGATGACGTCACTAAAGAGCTTTGTGATAATCCTGACCTGCATATGCCTCTTCAGTCATTTTGTCTGACGAAAAAGCAGGTACAAGATCCATGCGGAGCGACGCTTGTCATCCCCGCGGGAAAATGGAGTGGAAAAGAAGTCGTCTACGGCAAAGGAAAAGAAGCTCCGACACCCGATCACTTCTTAGAAGAAGAAGAAGATGAAGATAAACCTGCTCCTCATCTATTCAGATATGACGCAAAAGCGCGCGATATGATGGAAAAGTATGGGTATGACTTCACACTCGGAGAAGGTCTTTTCTTTGGTCGAGGCCCACGAGTTCCACCTCGAATGGCCTATGTACCGAAGGGAAAACCCGACGATTATTATCGCTATAAAAGAGGTCTCGGCTACGTCTCCTCGTCCGACGACGAATGTTGCTGGCAAATCATTGATCAGATCGCTAACAAGGCTAGAAACGGGTACTCTTCCGACTCTTCGGCTGGGGGTTCCGACACTAGCCTTGGCGAGACGTTCAAAAGATTGATGTCAAACATGGTCACTGTCGATCCTACCGCAATAGAGGAAGACGACCAGATGCCAACATGGGAAGATCCTTGGGTTCACCACCTAAACATGCAGTATGGTGATAGGTTCGAGCAAAGAGAGCCTCCTACCGAAGATCAAGTACTCCAGGTGAATATGGGAACTGAGGAAAATCCTAAACCGATATTCATTAGCGATAGTCTTCTACCCGATGAGAAAGAAGAGTTAATCTCTCTTATCAAGGAGTACATTGACGTGTTCGCCTGGAATTATGAAGACATGCCAGGACTCGACCCGAACGTAGCAGTACATCGTCTCAATATCAAGATGGATGCCAAACCAGTCAAACAACAACAAAGACGGTTTCGTCCGCAAATGATGGAGGCGATCGAATCCGAGGTCAAGAAGCTTATTGACTCGGGCTTCGTTCGAGAGGAGCAACATCCAGAATGGCTAGCCAATATTGTCCCAGTCCTTAAGAAGAACGGGAAAGTCAGGATTTGTATCGACTTTCGGGATCTCAACACTGCTTGCCCAAAAGATGATTTTCCCCTCCCCATCACGGATGTCATCATCGACAATACGTGTGGGTTCGAGAGGATGTCTTTCATGGATGGTTTCTCTGGTTATAACCAGATAAAGATGCATCCGGATGATGAAAAGCACACCGCATTCAGAACGCCCCTCGGTGTCTTCTGTTACACAGTTATGCCCTTCGGCTTAAAGAACGCAGGTGCTACATATCAACGAGCTATGTCAAAGATCTTTCAGGATCATCTCCGAAAGACTGTTGAATGCTACGTAGATGATCTGGTCGTGAAAAGTCGTGATAAAAAGGATCACATCAAAGACTTAAAGACCATGTTCGACTTAATGCGAGCCCATCAGTTGAAGATGAATCCTACCAAGTCTTTCCTCGGAATGTCGAGTGGAAAATTCCTGGGATTCGTCGTCACCACCAAAGGTATCCACATCGATCCTGATAAGGTAAAGGCGATCAATGAATTACAACCTCCGAGAAACCTCAGGGAGCTCAGAGGATTGCAGGGGCGATTGGCTTATATCCGTCGGTTCATTTCGAACCTCTCAGGAAAATGCCAGCCATTCTCCAAGCTCGCAAAGAAGGGCGTATCATTTGTATGGGATGAAGCTTGTCAGAAAGCATTCGAGAGCATTAAAGAATATCTCTCAAAACCTCCCGTACTCGTTGCACCGAAATCGGGCAAACCGTTCTTGATTTATGTCAAGGCGACGAGCCATTCATTAAGTGCATTGCTTGCACAAGATGACGATAACGGTCACGAGCAGGCAGTGTATTACTTGAGCCGAACCATGGTGGGCGCCGAGTCTCGATATCCTATGATTGAGAGGGAATGCCTCGCCTTGGTGTTCGCCATTCAGAAGATGCGACATTATCTGGTCGGGCAGACCATTTACGTCATCTCTAAAGTTAATCCGGTTCGAGTATTCATGACTCAACCCGCTTCCATGAGCTGGCGGTTAGCAAAATGGGCCTTACTCTTGTCCCAATACGACTTGCATTTCAAGCAACAGAAGTCGGTCAAAGGACAGGCCATATGCGATCTCCTCGCAGCTAATCCAACTACGGATCCTGCCGAGATATACGACGACCTACCTGATGAAACCCACGAGGTCAACGCAACTTCACACCAACAAGTGTGGCGTTTATACTTCGATGGCGCCTCTCGAGCAGCTCTTGTCACAGATACTCCTGGACGTTCTAAGGTCTCCTCCGGGGTTGGAGTGGTCTTAGTTTCCCCAGGAAAACACGTGATGCCCCGAGCCTATTCATTAACCAAGCCATGTTCAAATAATGTGGCAGAGTATAATGCACTGATTATTGGACTCAACTTCGCTAAGGAGCTGGGGGTTGAGTATCTCGAAGCCTTCGGCGATTCTCAACTAATAGTCAAGCAAGTCCAAGGAGAATATGAAGTCCGAAGTCAGGATTTAATTCCATACCATAAGATGGCAGTGGAGATAGCGGAATCATTTGAAGGATTCTTCATCGAACATATTCCACGGCTACAGAATACCTATGCAGATGCGTTGGCCGCATTGGCCGTGTCACTAGCGCAGCCTCCCGAAACAGAGCAGTTTGTTACGGTAAGAACTCACCAACTCCTAGTGCCGCTTTACAGTGAAGATGCCGAGGAAGAAGAAGTTCAAGAGGTACACGCTACTCAAATCGAGTTCGAACCACGAGATTGGCGTTTCCCCATCATCGACTACGTCTTGCATGGAATCTTGCCAGAAGATGTGAAGGAAAGAGAGTCAATCCGGCGAAGAGCACCCAGATTCTACTACAATACAGAGAATCGAACGCTATACCGCAGGGGGTACGATGGGCTGATATTGCGTTGCCTATCAACCAAAGAAGCCCAAGAAGTGCTTAGAGAGGCACATGAAGGGGAGTGTGGCGCGCACGAGCCTGGCCCCAAGCTTTATGATCGCATCAGAAGAATGGGATATTTCTGGCCTCACATGATGAGCGAAGCAATCACATATGCCCGGAAGTGTCATGCGTGTCAAGTACATGCGAATTATATGCACCAACCTCCGGAGCATCTGCATCCCTCGGTAACATCTTGGCCGTTCGAGACTTGGGGAATGGACATTGTTGGTCCTATAAATCCCCCTTCGATCAAAGGCGACCGGTTCATCCTGGCGATTACCGATTACTTCTCCAAATGGGCTGAAGCAATTCCACTCAGAGAAGTTAAGACGAGCAACGTCATTGGATTCATCAAGCACCACATCATTTACAGGCATGGTGTTCCAAGACGAATCATACATGACAATGGTCCTCAGTTTGTCAGCAACGCCTTCATAAGGTTCTGCGAAAAATTCAAAATTCAGGACATCTCATCAACGGCTTATAATCCCACAGCAAATGGATTAGCTGAAGCCTTCAACAAGACTATCATAAAACTTTTGTCAAAGCTTGTGAAAAGTAACAAGCGAGATTGGGATGACAAGCTCGGTGCAGCACTATGGGCCTATCGTACCACGGTACGTACACCAACCGGTGCAACCCCGTATTCATTAGTATATGGATGTGAAGCCGTTCTCCCTTTGGAAGTTCAAATTCCATCTCTTCGGATCGCCCTTACAACCCAAATGACGACCGAAGAACAGCATCAAAAGCGCCTCGAAGAACTCGAGATGCTCGATGAAAAGCGCCTGGAGGCTCAACAGCATATCGAGTTCTACCAAGCCAGAATTTCTCGAGCCTTCGACAAAAAGGTTCGACAAAGGAGTTTTAAGGAAGGGGATTTGGTCTTAACTGAAAGACATCCTATGAACCTGAGCTCCAAGAAGAAGGGCAAGTTCGAGCCCAAATGGGAAGGACCGTTCGTAGTAGAAACAGTCTACTCAAACGGCGCCTATCGCCTAGTCACCAAAGATGGTGATCGGCTGATGATGCCAATAAATGGCAAATTCCTGAAGAGGTACTATCCTTAGCACCTTTCAGAAGGAGCTGATGTATCGGGAAGTTCCCGGAAGAATACCACATTGGGGTATTCTTAGGGATAACCTGGTCGGTATAAGAGAGATGAACAAGAAGTCCACATTCGAACCCCGAATGTTCTAGTTTGTCAGACTCTAACCCTCATCAGATGAGATCCAATCATTCGAGGGATTAATTTTCCCTCACAAAACTTTCATTGGTGTTCGATTACTCATAGTCTTCGCCACACATTCCTCACTCGGTCAAACCTTACGACAGTTAGGACCAAAGCCAAAGTCCCCTCTCGATTCCTTCAACGAACGAGAGGTCCACAAATCGGGCGGTCAAACTTTCACGTAGTTGTGATCGTTCCAAATTTCCCACTTGGTCAAACCTTACGACAGTTAGGACCAAAGCCAAAGTCCCCTCTCGATTCCTTCAATGAACGAGAGGTCCACTTTCAAACTCCCGAATGACCAAACCTTACGACAGTTAGGGTCATCTCGAACCCTCGCTTAGTCACAACTTACCCTGGTCGAGACTAAGACCGAGTCATCTTTTGTTCAAATGACCAAACCTTACGACAGTTAGGGTCGTTTGAACTTTCCGATTCTCGGAGTGGAGATCCCACTTCTAGTTTCATCCTGCGGATTCTGGAGGTGGAGATCCCACCTCGAGTTTCCCTCTTTTGCTGGAGATAGAATATAAAATTCTTCCTCTCCAGTTCTGAAGATAGAATATAAAATTCTTCCTCTTCAGAGTCAAATGACCAAACCTTACGACAGTTAGGGTCGTTTGAGCCTTTCGGATTCTGGGGGTGTGCCACCTCGAGTTTCCTTTCCAGCTGAAGATAGAATATAAAATTCTTCCTCTTCAGAGTCAAATGACCAAACCTTACGACAGTTAGGGTCGTTTGAGCCTTTCGGATTCTGGGGGTGTGCCACCTCGAGTTTCCTTTCCACCGGGAGATAGAATATAAAATTCTTCCTCTCCTCGGACCTTTCCGATGCTCGGAGTGGCGACCCCACTCCCAGTTCATCATTCCGGGTGCTCGGAGTGGAGATCCCATTCCCAGTTCATCCTTCCAGATACTGGGGGTGGGGAATCCCACCTCGAGTTTCTTTTCCAGCTGAAGATAGAATATAAAATTCTTCCTCTTTAGCACCGGGAGATAGAATATAAAATTCTTCCTCTCCTCGGACCTTTCCGATGCTCGGAGTGGAAATCCCACTCCCAGTTCATCCTTCCGGATTCTGGGGGTGGGGATTCCACCTCGAGTTTCCTTTCCACCGGGAGACAGAATATAAAATTCTTCCTCTCCTATTTGACACAACTTT
>NW_017974204.1:0-6367 GCF_001876935.1 Asparagus officinalis
AACTTAACTCGTGCAGGCGAGTTAAGTATACAGGCGGTATCCAACAACAGGAAAGGTTTGACTAGCCACTAGTATCGTGAGCGGCTATTTGATGGGCTCGGAGTACTATACTCCTTCCCTTCACGTCGTGCGAAGTGGGAAGGCTCATCCTCGTACGTGCTATTACGGCTGCCAGGTACTCCGGCTAGCCCGACGAGCTCGTTGATCACGGGCGAATTCAGCTCTTGACTCGTGCAGGCGAGGTGAGCTTCAGTCGTGAGCATGCAGGAGGACTTAGCGATTACATGGATTTGACTGGTCGCTCGTACTGTGAGCGGTTACTTGATGGGCTCGGAGTACTATGCTCCTTCCCTTCACGTCATGGGAAGTGGGGAAGGCCCATTCTTGTACGTGACATAGCAGCCGCCGAGTACCCTGGCGAGTCTGGCGAGGATGTTGACTGTCTGGCTGATTGTCTGGGTATGTAGGCGAGTTTCTAATCACCTGGCGGATTTCCCAAGTGTATGCAAATTTGATGATCGTGTGGCCCTGGTTTGTCCTGGCGAGTCAAACACACAGGTGAGCCCGATTTTCAAGTCGTGCGGGCGACTCGAATATGAAGGTGGACTTCAGTCTTATCTGCAAAGGTAATTTTTACCGTCTACAAGACCTCCTTCAAAGTTTTCAGACCTAAACCAACTTGCGTGTGGTCTGGAATACTTTGAATAAAGAGGTTCCTGATGAGTTAGGGTGAATTTGGCTCCCCCAGCTAGGTTGAGGCTTTTAGGCGAACTTGAGCAGTGCGAGTGTACGCAGGCGAGATTAATGTCATTAGAATCGGGTCCCTCCTGATGAAAGACATGCGTATGGGGACAAGCCGCGTGTCCGTGGGGAAAATTCCCGCATTTTCCAATTAAGACGACGCCTCGTCTTCACGTGCTCGCTTCAAGATATGGATTCGATGGTGCTTTTACTCCCAGCCGTTAATTCAATGGGGATCGTGTCTTAGAACTATCAGATCCTGGCCATCCACGCAGAATTCTAAACGTCCAGCCTGGCTTGCGGCAGTTCGATTTAAATCACATAATCGAAGCCGTCTGCTCTAATGAGATCCTACGTATATAGCATGGACTCCTCTTTTTTGCAGGAGGATCACTGCACTCGTAAGTTCTCTCGCTCAAACTTTCTTAGAGAAAGCCTAGACCTCTTAGATCCGAAATGGCTTTAGGAGAGGGAACATACGCTTCAAAGGGGAAGAGGCAAGCTATCGAGCCCGAGCCCATCATCATTTCGGACGACGAGGAGGAGGAACGCGCCTATGCTTCCCCTCAGCGGCCTCCTCAGTCTCCTCTTCCCGGCAAAGGGGTTGTCTCTCTGATCCCACCTATTACTGTGGTTCGGACCGGTCAGGAAGCGGTCTCTCCGAGTTCTAGATCCGCACAGGGCATTCTTAGGCAACTACAGAATGTCATAAGGTAAGCAGTTTCCATCATTAGCCTTAGCTGGGGAACCTACATAGATTTCAAGCCCTTCCTGATGGACTGCGTCACCGCTCTTAGGCGTATAGGCGAGGCTCGAGAGGCCTCGCACTGTCTGGTCAGTCTTCTTGGCTTCGAGTCACGTCTGACACGCTTGGAAGCCCTGCTGTAGGCTGAGGTTCGAAGGGAGGCGGGGAATCAGGCCCAGGTAGATCGGACAAGGAGGAAAGTCGCCGCTGAAGCTTCTCTTGCCTCCTTTATTGAGCTAGTATAGGTTCGACCGAGAGGGTCGATATTTTATTGCTCGTTTCTTGTTTTCAGCATGAATGTATTTGTTCGCGGGGAAAATCGTGTCTTTCTTCATTGAATTCATTGTGATCTCAAAATAACAACTTTTTGTGGTTACAAAAGATCCGGTCTTTTTTAGATCCGGTTACAACGAAATCAAAGAAAAATAAAAGAAGATTACAACTTTCTCCTTGTGAACAAATCGCGAGCTCCTGTTTTGCGGTCACTCGCTTTTGTGGGTTCTTTGCCAACGCCGGGGTTAATCCGTGGACCACCGCGCGATCTAGATCTGGTCGGATCTACACGATTTGACGGGTATTATTCCACGAAGGGAATAATAGCCGGGAGGGATTAGTTCACTAAGGAAATAATCGCTCGGATCTCGGGATCTAAGACCAAGCTTAGATCCGGAGTGTGATCTCGTGTAGATCTCAGATCTGTTCTTCCCCTCTCTCGAACTCCTACCTTTTGTGACGTGGATGCTCGCCGAGGATCAGATCTGGATGTCCAAGTCTTCAAGTCTTCAAAACTCTAAGCTCGATCTTCAATCCGGCAGAGTTTCGGCTCTCAAAAGTCCAACCTTTGAAAATGAACAAAAGGGGGCCTATTTATAGGCTACCCTCACTGTGCCTTGGGCACAGTGCAGCCGGCCACCTTGAGGTGGCTCGGCTCTGGGCCGGCCACCTCAAGGTGGCTCGGCCACCGAGCCACCTCAGGGTGGCTCGGCTTTGGCCGAGCCACCTTGAGGCGGCTCGGTTTTGGCCGAGCCCCTCTGGGTTTGCCGTTTTTCCATCGTTTTGCGCTGTATCCGTTTCTCGGTTCTGTCCGTGATTCGGTTGACTTGGATTCTGATTCGTTGATCTGGATTTGGCAGTAAATCCGCTTCTGATTTGGCAGTAAATCTGCTTCTGAGTTCGAGTCCGAAACTGATCTTGATTCGATCGTGATTCGTCCGAGTTTGTCTTTGGTTGGATCACTCGTTGACTCTTCAACACTTGGCTTGATTCCGAACGCGAATGGATTTATTCCGTTGCTTGCGTGCGATTCGTCGCCTCGTTGGTTCGTCGGTTTGTGCCGAGCTGTGCTAAGGGACCTATAAGCAATTTTATATGCCTACAGATACCCCCTCCAAAGTATTTCAGTCTCGTTCTTTTATATAAGAGTCTGGAATACTTTGGATATGATTGTCCCAACCTTCAGTCGGCGTAATGGGACTTTGGAATGACTTCCGTTCTTGATTCCTTCAATCTTCCAGGCTATTCGGTGCTTTGTCGAATGTCTGTAAGAGTTCCGGTGCTGCATTTATTGTCTGACCGTTGTCGGAATTTTAAACTTGAAGTCGATTCCTGACTTTCTAATCTTTAGCTGACCATCGATTGTTGGCGTCGAGTCTTTATCTGCAACGCGTTGTCCGGCGTAGTGTTGTTGAGTTATCCTTAAGAATATTTTTAGAAAAAATACTCTCCAGAAACTTCTCAACCAAAATTAGGGAACAGTTTATACTCATATACCTTATTGGAGTATTTAAGAAGCAGTTTATACTCGTATACTTTTCGGAGTAAGAAGCAGTTTATACTCGTATACTTTTCGGAGTAAGAAGCAGTTTATACTCGTATACTTTTCGGAGTATAAGAAGCAGTTTATACTCGTATACTTTTCGGAGTATTGATTCTTTCATTGCAACGCATTGATCGGCGTTGACCTAGGGTTACGCGTTGACCAGCGTTGACCCTAGGGTTTCGAATTTTTGCTCGCAACGCGTTGACTGGCGTTGACCTAAGGTTACGCATTGCCAGGCTATTCGGTGCTTTGTCGAATGTCTGTAAGAGTTCCGGTGCTGCATTTATTGTCTGACCGTTGTCGGAATTTTTAAACTTGAAGTCGATTCCTGACTTTCTAATCTTTAGCTGACCATCGATTGTTGGCGTCGAGTCTTTATCTGCAACGTGTTGTCCGGCGTCGTGTTGTTGAGTTATCCTTAAGAATATTTATGAAAACATTCTCCAGGAACTTCTCAACGAAAATTAGGGAACAGTTTATACTCATATACCTTATTGGAGTATTTTCTGTGTCCAAATGAGCTGAACCGGCTTGATAATGAGCCAAAAAAGGCAGTAATTCGGCTCAAAAAATCTTCTGATTTTTCCGAACATGTGGGAGAGGCAAGAATAATTCAAGGACTGAATCCTCTAACGATTTGAAGTTGTTTCGATGCTCGATTCGGCTTCAATTTGGATTCTGGTTCAAACCCGGTCTGGTCCGGTTCAAGGCCGGTTTGGTTCAAGGCCGGTTCACCCTACAAAAGGGGTCTTTTTTCTTTTCTTTTCCCTCACCTAGGGCCGGCCACCTCTCTCTCCTCTTTTTTGAATTTCTCTTCCCTCGAGCATCCGTTCTCCCTCAAAACTTGATATCCGTCTTAGATCTAGCATTCCTTTGGATCTTTGACTGAGAAATCCCTCGAAACTTCCATTTTTAGAATTTCTCTCAGGCCCCTCGAGCGCGTGGTTCGAGCACTTTTCAAGATCTAATTTTTATTGGATCTTCGAGCTTTCCCTCAGGTATATCTTCCATAATTTTAGCATTTTTTTATGCTTAATTTAATTTATGAACTTGTGGGATTGCATGCGAGGGTTAGGATTATGATTTGGCGCCTCGAGCTTATCTTTCAGGGGGTAGAATTGCAATAAAAAGAGGATTTTTTCTAGATCTGACCTCTTGATTTATTTTGTAGGTCATTATGTCGCGAGTCTCGAGAGGTCGTTCCCCTGCTGCATCAGCTGATGGCGTGCTTCCTTCATATGCTGGTGAGCTATTTTTTGCATATTCGAAATTTTACAAATTAGCCCTCTTTTTTCTGAAAATTTGCAAATTGGTCCTTTTAACCCCACGTTGTTCTCCTTGGTGAGGCAATCGGGAAGAGCCTTGATTCTCCTTGGTGAGGATCGACGCTTTAAAGATAGGTTTTGCTTGGTCAAAACCATATCTCAAAATAAAGGGGGCGTTTTGACGCTGCATTGTGTTTTATAAGGCAGGGATATATTGTCGATATGCCCTATCTTATAAATGCACAATGTGGCCAAATCGTCTCACCCTTTATAAGGTAATGACTCTATCTTACCGATTTGTAAGATGAGTTCAATTTCCTTTTATACCTGAAATTAACAAACACTTAATTGCTTGTTTTCAGTGGAGTATCCTTCCGGAGCCTTTTCATCGCATGCGGTGAATGGACGTCGTGACGAATATTATTCGACGTCTGATGATTTTTCGCCGATTCCACTTGCTTCCCAGTTTGTTCCGGGCACGTCGACAGAGGTTGCCCAAGTGGTGAAGGAAGGTGGACATCGAGCCCTTCGTCAGCTGATTACAGATGCGCCCCTCGTGAAGGATGCTAGTTCCGTTCAGTCTCTCAGGAAGACTGATTTCTTGTTTGGCGATTCTGTCAGAGATCCCGATGCAGCATTTATTGACGCCGAGCAGTGGCTTCATAAGACTGGCAATGGCTTCCTCTATTTACCGAAGATTCCTCGGCACCGTTCCTTGACTGAGCTCAGGCGTCAGGCTGTGAAACGGGAGATGTCGTGGCGCTTGACAGCGGAGCTGAGTTCCTTGCCTCTGCTTCTACTTTGAGGAATCGCCTCGCTAATTTAGGATGGGAGATGTCTGCACCGCGCCACAGATTCTATGGTTGGGTCCATTCTTTGGACAGGTTTTGGTGGGCTCGTATGACGAAGTACGTCTTGAGCCGTTGGAGCGAGGAGTTGCACGCTTGCGGTCTTTATGCAGCCATTCGTGCCACCATGCATGGTTTACCCGTTAGTGCGAAGCATTTCTTTGCCTTATGCGAGCTTTATAATCAAGACTCAAACACCTTTCTGACTAGGCACGGAGAGTTGGGTTTGGCTCTTCATGAGATGCATAAGATTTCTGGTTTGCCCATGGGTCAGATGTTATACCAGGAGTATTTTCCTTCCAACCATGAACTGAGTCAGCTGAAAGATCGCATGCCCGGCCGCTACGAGACCTTATGGGACCTCACTTGTCATTATCACATTGCTTTGGCGCAGTCTAAGCCCCTAGCGAAGAGGACCAAATCAAATGTGAGCCTGAAGCAGTTCGCATCATATTTGTTCAGGAATCTGGAGGGCCATTCTGGCAAAACTATTTGTGAACTGGCACCGCTGACTCCTTCAGAGGTTAATAAGCTGCTGAAGAAGACTGACGCTCATTCCTATACCATTAGCAGTCCTGAGAGTGGCTTTCCTGCAGGGACTAAATTCAAATCATTCTTATGCCATGCGACCGCACCGATTCGTCCGATGACTCTTCTTGCCGGCTACCTCGCCATCTGGTTAAAGAAATGCGTGGTCCCGTATCAGTCTGGTGACGCTCTGCCACTGGAAGTGCTCTACCCTGCGGTTCAACTTGCCTACGGAAAGGAACTTTCCCTTCTTCCGGTGATGGTGGCTAACATTCATCGAGGGCTTCGACAGATTTCCGGTGCTTTTACACGGGAGGAGAGTGAATTGCCGACTCAGATTCCTACCACTAAAGTGGAGCTTCCGTATGTTTATTTGATGGCTTGGTTCGTCCTTCATCGTTCTGACATGATGTCGGTACCG
>NW_017974205.1:0-6359 GCF_001876935.1 Asparagus officinalis
TCGGCAAGGTAGATACGGCTCTATAAAACACTGATTCCCCACCCGGAAAGTCAGGTAACCCGACCTAATATTCACCAGCCAATTAAAGCAGCCCATATCCAAGTAAGTCCTATACTCCCTCGGCTTCTCCTCATCAATCAAACACTCGCCGTACCGGCTGGAGAACTGCGGAAAGCAAGTGGAGAATGCCCAGCCCTTGTGAACTTGTAGCTGCCTCCTGATATCAGGGAATCCTCGGCCTTCCCACTCGCCATTCTCAAGCAGCTGTAGAAAGGGAACAGACTGGTCTATGGCATTCGGTACCGACATCACATCGGAACGATGAAGGACGAACCAAGCCATCAAATAAATATACGGAAGCTCCACCTTAATGGTAGGAATCTGAGTCGGTTTGTCATTATCTCTCCGTGTAAAAGCACCAGAAATCTGTCGAAGCCCTCGATGAATGTTAGCCACCATCACCGGAAGAAGCGAAAGTTCCTTCTTGTAGGCAAGCTGAACTGCAGGATAGAGCACTTCCAGTGGCAGAGCGTCACCAGACTGATACGGGACCACACATTTCTTCAACCAGATGGCGAGATAACCGGCAAGGAGAGTCATCGGACGAATCGGTGCGGTCGCATGATATAAGAACGATCTGAATTTAGTCCCTGCAGGAAAGCCACTCTCAGGACTGCTAATGGTATAGGATTGGGCGTTAGTCTTCTTCAGCAGCTCATTAACCTCTGAAGGAGTCAGCGGTGCCAGTTCACAAATAGATTGGCCAGAATGGCTCTCCAGATTCCTGAACAAATATGATGCGAACTGCTTCAGGCTCACATTTGCTTTGGTCCTCTTCGCTAGGGGCTTAGAATGCGCCAAAGCAATATGATAATGACAAGTAAGGTCCCATAAGGTCTCGTAGCGGTCGGGCATGCGATCCTTCAGCTGACTCAACTCATGGTTGGAGGGAAAGTACTCCTGATATAGCATCAGTCCCATGGGCAAGCCAGAAATTTTGTGCATCTCATGAAGAGCCAAGCCTAACTCTCCGTGCCTGGTCAGAAAAGTGTTGGAATCTGGATTATAAAGCTCGCATAGGGCAAAGAAATGCTTCGCGCTTGTAGGCAAACCATGCATGGTGGCCCGAATGGCTGCATAAAGACCGCAAGCATGTAACTCCTCGCTCCATCGGCTCAAGACATACTTCGTCATACGAGCCCACCAAAACCTGTCCAAAGAATGGACCCAACCATAGAATCTGTGGCGCGGTGCAGGCATCTCCCGTCCTAAGATAGCGAGGCGATTCCTCAAAGTAGAAGCAGTGGCGAGGAACTCGTTACGAGGCGGAGTATCTAGCCCCAGTACTCCAGGATGTAGTCCAACAATGTGATCTCGACTCGAACCAGGAACTGCCTGATGAGTAATATAGCCACAGTGAACGCTCTCATGCTCCTTTGTCAAACGCCACGACATCTCCCGTTTCACAGCCTGGCGCCTGAGCTCAGTCAAAGAACGGTGTCGAGGAATCTTCGGCAAATACATAAAACGACTGCCAGTCTGGTAAAGCCACTGCTCAGCTTCAATAAGTGCTGCATCGGGATCTCTGGTAGAGTCGCCAAACAAGAAGTCAGTCTTCCTGAGAGACTGAACGGAGCTGGCATCCTTCACGAGAGGTGCATCTGTGATCAGCTGGCGAAGGGCTCGATGTCCACCTTCCTTCACTACTTCGACAACCTCTATCGACGTGCCCGGAACAAACTGGGAGGTGAGCGGGATGGGCGAAAAGTCATCGGACGTCGAATAATACTCGTCACGACGTCCATTCACCGCATGCGATGAAAAGGCTCCGGAAGGATACTCCACTGAAAACAAGCAGTTAAGTGTTTGTTAATTTCAGATATAAAAGGAAATTGAACTCATCTTACAAATGGGTAAGACAGAGTCATTACCTTATAAAGGGCGAGACGATTTGGCCACATTGCACATTTATAAGATAGGGTATATCGACAATATATCCATGCCTTATAAAGCACAATGCAGCGTCAAAACGCCCCCTTTATTATGAGATGTGGTTTTGACCAAGCAAAACCCATCTTTAAAGCGTCGATCCTCACCAAGGAGAATCAAGGCTTTTCCCGATCGCCTCACCAAGGAGAGCAAAATGGGGTAAAAGGACTAATTTGCAAATTCTCAGAAGAAGAGGGTTAATTTGCAAAATTTCCATAAAGCGTCGATCCTCACCAAGGAGAACCAAGGCCTTTCCCGGTTGCCTCACCAAGGAGAACAACGGGGGGTAAAATGGACCAATTTGCAAATATCCAGAAAAAAGATAATTTGTAAATTTGCGAATATGACAAAAAAGTAGCTCACCAGCATATGAGGGAAGCACGCCATAAGCCAGTGCCGCAGGGGAACGACCTCTCGAAACTCGCGACATAGTGACCTATAAAGAAAATCAAGAGGTCAGATCTAGAAAAAATCACATTTTTACCCCCTGAAAGACAAGCTCGAGGCGACGAATCGTAATCCTAACCCTCGCACGCAACCCCATGAGTTCATAAATTAAATTAAGCATAAAAAATGCTAAAATTATGGAGATATACCTAAGGGGAAGCTCGAAGATCCAATAAAGATTAGATCTTGAAAAGTGCTCGAACCACGCGCTCGAGGGGCCTGAGCGAAATTCCAAAAATAGCAGTTTCGAAGGATTTTTCAGTCAAGGATCAAAAGGGATACTAGATCTAAGACGAATATCAAGTTGTTAAGGAGATCGGACACTCGAGGGAAGAGAAATCAAAAAAGTAGGACAATGGGGGGGCCGGCCCTAGAAAGAGAAGAAGAAAAAGAAAAAAATAAAGAAAAAACCCCCTTTTATAACCTTGAACCAGATCTGGCTGAACCAGACCAGACCAGGGTTGAACCAGACCAAGCTAGATTGAGCCAGAATGAGCCACAATGAGCCAAAATGAGCCACAATGAGCCAAATTGAGTCAGATTGAGCCTGACTGGACCAGACCAGACCAGAATGAGCCAAAATGAGCCAGATTGAACCAGAATGAGCCAGTTTGAACCAAATTGGACCAGTTTGAACCAAACTTGAACCAGAATTCAAATTGGAGCTGAATTAAACATTGGAACGACTTTTGATCAACCTACGGTTCATTCCTTCACATATTTAACCCCTCTACCATATATTTGGAAGGGTTGGAGAGATTTTGAACCCAAATACTGCCTTTTTTGGCACATTTTTTGAGCCGGTTCAGATTATTCGAACCTAAAGAACACTCCGAAAAGTATACGAGTATAAACTGCTTCTTAATACTCCAATAAGGTATATGAGTATAAACTATTCCCTATTCTTGGTTTGAGAAGTTCCTGGAGAATATTGTTTATAAATATTCTTAAGGATAACTCAACCACACTACGCCGGACAACGCGTTGTGCATAAAGACTCGACGCCACAATCAATGGTCAGCTAAAAGTTAGAAAACAGGAATCGACTTCAAGTTCAAAATTCCGACAAACGGTCAGACAATAAATGCAGCACCGGAACTCTTACAGACTTTCGACAAAACACCGAAAAGCCTGGAGAATTGAAGGAATCAAGAACGGAAATCATTCCAAGGTCTCATTACACCGACTGAAGGTGGGAGGCAATCATATCCAAAGTATTCCAGACTCTTCTATAAAAGAACGAGACTGAAATACTTTGGAGGGGGTATCTGTAGGCATATAAAATTGCTTATAGGTCCCTTAGCTCAGCTCGGCACAAACCGACGAACCAACGAGGTGACGAGATCGACAAATCGCACGCGAACAACGGAATGAATCCACCCGCGTGCAGAATCAAGCTAATGAGTTGAGGAATCAACGAGTCATCCAACCGAGAGCGGACTCGGACGAATCACGATCGAATCAAGATCAATTTCGGACTCGAACTCAGAAGCGGATTTACTGCCAAATCAGGAATCCAACTTACTGCCAAATCAGATCAACCAATCAGAGTCTCAATCAACCGAATCACGGACAGAACCGGAAACAACGGAAAACGACTCCAGTGGCCGACGGTGGCCGACGTTTCTCTGTTTGCGGGCACTGTCCTGAGAGCCTATAAATAGGCCTAGAGATGTTCATTTTTAGAGGTCGAACTTTCAAGAGCCGAAACTCTGCCGGATTGAAGAGTGAACTCGGAGCTTTGAAGACCTGAAGACTTGCACATTCGGATCTGATCCTCGGCGAGCATCCACGTTAGAAAAGGCAGGATTTCGAGAGGAAGAAAGAACAGTCTGAGATCTACACGAGACCACACTCCAGATCTAAGCTTGGTCTTAGATCTCGAGATCCGAGCGATTATTCCCTTGGTGGACTAATCCCTCCCGGCTATTATTCCCTTCGTGGAATAATACCCGTATAATCGTGTAGATCCGACCGGATCTAGATCGCGCGGTGGTCCACGGATTAACCCCGGCGTCGGCAAAGAACCCACAAAAGCGAGAGACCGCAAAACAGGATCTCGCGATTCGTTCGACAAATAAGGAAAGTTGTAATTTTTTCTTTTTTTCTTTGATTTAATTGTAACCGGATCTAAAAAAGACCGGATCTTTTGTAACCCAAGATGACAATTATTTCAATGAAGAAGAAAACAGTTTTCCCCGCGAACAACAATATCCAAGGAGGTGGAGGCAAAGTGATGAAGCAATGCTTTTAAGAGCACCATATGCATAAGAAGCTTCATCTACACAAAAGAAAATATCAAGACTCAAGTCATGTATCTCTATGTGAGGGATATTTGCTATTTTATTATTCTCTCTAGTACTTAATGTAGGCAAGTAGTTTGTTGATTACATTTGAAGCTCATAAGATATCACACTTGCACACTTTCAAAACTCGAATTTTGGTACTTTTGCTAAAATATTATTTTTTACACATACGAGGACCTTTTTACAAAATTCCTTTTCAAACAAGTTTATCAAAATTTTTATAAACTATTTCCAAAGTTTTACATTTTTTAGAGTTTATTTACTATTTTTAACAGAGCCTTGAAACTCAATTTTAAAATCGATTCAGGCTGATAACCTGTTGAGTTTATTTACTATTTTTAACAGAGCCTTGAAACTCAATTTTAAAATCGATTCAGGCTGATAACCTGTTATCAGTCGACTGACCAGTCAACTGAGCCTTGAAACTCAATTTTAAAATCGATTCAGGCTGATAACCTGTTATCAGTCGACTGACCAGTCAACTAATGACATCGGTCGACTGATGTGTTGACTGATAAAACTGCATGCAATCATTAAAAGTTTATGTTCTATTTTGGTCGACTGACCAGTCGACTGATGATCAATTAGTCGACTGAAAATTATCGTCAGTTGACTGATGAGCTGGTATTTGTATACAATGTTCAGCTCATCAGTCGACTGATGATTCCTGTTAGTCGACTGATAAGCAGTCTAACAACTAGTTTTTCTCAGAATCTGTTTCTCAGTTTTTAGGGGATTTCCACTGGTTCTTTGGCGTTTTGGCTATTGTATTCTCTTCCTATAAATATCCAACAACCCCAACTACTTCAGTAACAATGCCTTTATTGCAAATCTCTTGTGTTTGAGTTTATTGTTTCAAAGAGCTTCAACTTTCATTTGTTTTCACTATTTCAAAGCCCACATCTCAAGCTTCAATTGCAATATTCTCTCTTGCAATAGCGCTACTATAAAGAGAGACTTACTCTTTAATTTTCTACTATTGTAAGCTTGATCTCGTGGAGATCTATTGTGTGGTTGTGAGATCTCGGTGGAGATCATTATGTAGAAGAAGTTCTGGCTTCCAAACCAGGTGTGTAGTGGATTTCTCCTCGAGAGTGAGGAGCGGGGACGTAGTTCAGCGGACAGAACCCCGTGAACATACCGTGTGTCATCAATTGGCTAACTATCTTTATCCCTATTATCTTTTATTGTCGTTGTATTTTATATTTGCGTATGGTTTGTTGGAATATCTTTTAATTACATATTATTTGTCCATAAACCCTATTCACCTCCCCCCCCCTCTTGGGCCTTTCAACAGTTAGGAGTGTCTCGAAAGTGTTGAACTCTCTTCATGCTTCCAAGACAGTTAGGAGTGTCTCTGGTAGACTCTCTTCATGCTTCCAAGACAGTTGTATGTGTCTCGGAAGCTATTGTTCACTTTGTAGTTTCCGAAATAGTTAGGACTGTCTCAGAAACAATGAATCCCTTTTATGCCTTCAATTCATGTTTTGTGCCTCGAAACTCATGTGATGCACTTTTGATACATCCCTTAGTTGTGTTAGACCCTAGAGGGGGGGGGGTGATTAGGGTTTTATGCTAATCTAATCCGATTAAATGCCAATAAAAACTAATTAATAC
>NW_017974206.1:0-6278 GCF_001876935.1 Asparagus officinalis
ACCCCCCCCCCCCCCCCCCAATAAAAAAAAAGAAAAGAAAAAAAGAACTGTTGTTCTGTTCTATTGGCCTGAGTATTTTTTTAAAACTCTTTTTTAAGAGTCGAAAGAATTTACTCAGGGGTCTATTAACACTTGGGCAATAGTAAGAGTTTCTAAATACCAATAGAACTACAAGGGTCTATCCGCAATCGGCGACTTTGCAGAGGTTTATCTGCAACTAACCCTTAATTAGTCAACACACTACACCAATGCAGAATGTTTGGGAAAGATGGCCGGGGTACAGAAGACACTATGGACTCTGGTTAGAATGGTTTGAAATTGTTGGCACGTGCAAACAGTGAGCAAGTATGTTGAATGGACATGGATGGAAGAAAATCATACAGAGGGCTAGATATAGAAAATTATAGAGGGAGGAAGGAGACAGTGACAAGTTTCACATTGCCAATTCTAGATCAGTGCAGTTAGTATACAGTACCAGGGAAATCACTATCAGTGCAAACATAATATTGTATCAGTGCAATCATCAAATGCAGAAACAAACTTTCCACCATATGCTGGTCTATAGAACATGGCATACGACTTGATTGTCTGTGCAATAAGAACACGAGAAAGCAACTTCAAGCATTTCTTTTCCACCATATATTAACCACAGTGGAAAAGGAAAAACAGTACACAACAATTAAAGAGAAAGGAACCACATGATTAAGTGGAATGGTTCTGATAAATAATAAGATTAATATGCAAGTGTGGTGAGTTAATCAAGGAAACCTTAAGAACAGCGCCATCTCCAATTAAATTCAGCTGAGATAGAATTTCCTGCTGCCATTTTTCTGGAGATGAGATGCTGGGAGAAGAAACCCCGGCTGCCATACTAGCAGCATCCAGAAGAGCTCCATCATACCTCAATTCGACATGGTCAAATGGGTTTTCAGGAATCACAAACCCATAATCCAAAAGGAAAAGATCATTGCTTAAACAGCCATAATTCAGCGTTATTGGAGTATCTTGCTCAATTTGTTTTTCTGCTACAACCTGTACAGAAAGTAAAAACTCTTGAAATCGAGGAATAAAATGGTGTCAATTTCTTTGAGTTCTACATAATTAAGTAGGGTGCAGGCAATCCAGATGATATAACAGAATCATATGTGACTTTTGAGAAATGTAACAGGAACAATTGACTTTTTTTAGAGGCTTAGAACAAATATCCAAACTAAATCACCAATACACGCCACTAAATCATCTAATCACCTATACACCCTGTCAATTTTAAGAACACTCTCACACGGTAGTCTTGCTTCATTCATCTTCGTGAAGCATGGATACTCAAACAAAGAACACAAACCACTATAAATTACTAAATTCAAGTATTTGGATGTATCAAATAGTATAGATAGTTGTTGTTTTTGTTCACTAATATAATTTCAAAGACAAAGATGAAAAAAATGGTGGCAGGAAGTAGGAATTTATGATTCATCATTATACGAGAAGCATATTTTTATATTTGAACTTTGTTAGTGTTTCATAGGTATTATTTATTAGGATCTTGCTATGAGTAAAGGCACAGCGCACAGTGGTACACAAAGCATTTAATACTTTTTGAGATCCTCTTGTTTGCTCTATATACTTCTAATATACATGATTTAGAATGATCATATCTAAGTCATTTGCGTTAAAAATTTTCATTGACGATGAAGAAAATCAATCAGAAAAAAGTCATTTGCATTAAAAAGCAACATATAACTGATGATACAAGCGAAAGAATAATGAAACCTGAAAACTGTTAAATTTAGATTGATTCTTACACACAAAGGTGCATAGATTTCAAAGAACTAAGGCAGTGTATGGCAAACCCACTAAACAAGGCCAAGTGGAGATAACATTGGTCCAAAGTCTTAATCCTAGTTTGGCAAAGTTTGGGCCAAGACGAGAACAAGTTTTGCTAGGCCAAATTTTCGCCTTAAACTAGTTCTGTTTTGATCAATCCCCAACCCTGGTTTACTCTTGAACTAGTTTAGAAAAGGACTAGTTTATCTTCCATTTGCCAAACTGAGCCTAATAATAAGCATCAGACATCATATACAATCAAATGAAATTAACTTGATACTGGATATAGAATTGAAGTGAAAGAGAGGAATACTTAGCAAGCTGCAACAGGACATCCACGCACAGTTCTCAAACCTGACAATGCTGAAGAACTTACCCTCACTAACATCTTTGAGCTGCCAGTATCTATTTCCTGTACAATACGAGCATTTGGATCAAAGCTGTGATTGCACATGTCAATTAGTGGAAGCATCATAGGGACATCACTGTCGTCACCATGCAAACGGAAGGCTCGAGAAGAGACTGCTGACATGGCCCAGCCAAGGGAAGATGCATCAACATCTTTCCCTTCAAAAGGATGATCTTTTGATGCTATACCCTCAAGCAAACTCTTGATTTCTTTCTCAAACTCTAGAAGGAAGCGGCATCTTTTATTTACCTGATAAAATTTACAACTGCTATATATCAAAGGCTTGTTTTCACTTTGATACCCCAAAGTTTACCCATTTTTACCACTTTGATAACCCAAGGTATTTTTTTTAACACTTTGATAACCCCAAAATTTCAATTTCATTCAACATTAATACCCAACACAGATCTCATCAGATTTCTGGTAAATTTGTATTACATTTATGTCCATTTTACCCAGTTGCTACGGATCCAAAAAACCAAATGTTTCCAGTAGCAATGGATGGAAGTATCATTTGCTAAGCACGTTTATCTTTTAAAAATTGTTCATTAGGCCACTTGCAAATGTTTGATGGGTAAAAACCTTCGGGTTCTATTTCGTAGTGTTGGAAACCGTTGCCGGATCAGGTCCGCTCAGTTATTGATTTTTGTTAATCCCTACAAACTTTTACCCCCCATTTCACCAATTGCTAATTCATAGTTTCACATAGTTCCTACATATATTGTATGTTTATATGTAAGCTCAATATATGTACACTTAACACAATTTCTTCACCACCAACCAGTTGACAATTATACCCGACTTTAGATATACAATATGATATATGCAAGGATATGTAAACTAACACAAGGGTAAACAAAATGAACTAGATAGTGGATGAAATAAATGACCAATGCACAATTGGCGATATAAGATAAATGCAAAAGCAAATGCGCCAATGACAAACTCAAACACACTCAAATGATCACGGAGTTCGGACCTTCCGTCCTACGTCTCCGCTCCCCACTCCCGGGGAGAAATCCACTATCACAACCAGATTTTCTACGCTCACCCGAATAACGTTTACACCTCACAATATCGGTTTTCAACGTTCACCGATCAACGTTCACTCAGATCATGAGGTAGAAGGAGAATAGTTGGATGCCCAAACACTAATAGATGATCTCCTCAAGCTCTTGTGAATTTGATTTCTCAAACTCAAACTTCCAAATGCTTAAAAGCTTCTTAAACACACTTAAACCAAACTAAAACCCTTGTTAAAACTCTTTTAAACTTGGTTGGACGAAAACGTTGCAATCTGACATCGATGCTTCCTACACAATTTCGGATAAAGATAGAAGTGGCTTTGATGAGGACATCCAGATACGTGCATGTGACTTTCGTCGTGTTTATCAGCGTAGGAGACATTCTGATATAGCCAACCATAGCAGTAAGGAGGCTCACAGGTCAATCAATACATACCTGGGTTACCTCCTGTGAGAGAGGTTGAGTTCTGTATTGAGTTGCAGCCAGGCACAACCCTGATATCCCGCGCACCCTATCGCATGGCACCAGCTGAGATGAGGGAGCTGCAGTCTCGTGAGGGTTTGCAATCTGACATCGATGGCATTTCCCTCAGGTACTAAAATTGCTTACGATTGGTATTGAGTTACACCCGGCAAGTCAAGTTAATCTCTATTTTTTGATATTGCAAGAGATATATGAGATAGATATGAACAAGAATAAGCACAAATAAGATATACGCTAAGCAAACACAAACACACGATATGTTTACGAGGTTCGGTCCCCACGACCTACGCCCCCGCTCCTCACCTCGAGGAGATATCCACTATCACAACAGGTTTGGAAGCCGGAACTTCTACACACTCGGTTTACAAGTTTACCGAAAACTCTCACACAACAAACATGCTATTTTTTGGATGCCGAGCCACCCTGGGGTGGCTCGGCCACCGAGCCACCCTGGGGTGGCTCGGCTTGGGCCGAGCCACCCCGGGTTGGCTCGGTTTAGGCCGAGTCCCCGGGTGTGTTCCGTTTCGCCGTTTTCCGGTGTTTTCCGTCTTTCAGTTCTTCGTTTGATTCGTCCGGACTTTGATTTGATAGCCCGGGTCTTTATTTGGCAGTATTTCCGCCTCGGTGTTTGAGTACAAATCTATTTTGTCGTTGGACGACTCGTTGACTTTCCGAACTGTTGGATTGGTTCCACAGGCGAACCTATGCCGTTGTTTGTGTGCTTTATCGCCTCGTCGCTCGAACATCCGTTGATTTGTCGAACCATCATGCTGAACCATGCTAAGGGACCTATAGGTAATTTTATACGCCTACAGGGACGCTTGCCTGGGAAACATTATCCTGGCCTTCCGCCGCTCGGGTGTTCTCGACTGTCTCATCGCGACGGGCCTTCTTGACCGCCTCTGCTCGAGAACTTTCGGCCGCGGTCTCCCGCTGACGTTTAGAGAGAAGCGAGCTACTCGGAGACAGAAGAGGCGCCCCCAATGAGGGACCAAGATAAAAGACAATTATACCCCTCATAGTTTCACATACTCCATGGCCTCCCTCAATAACTCACCACCAACCCCATGTCCTTTCAGGGGGGGGACTGATTTCACACACCAACATAAGATTAGGTACGTAACATTAATTTCAGTGATTTGAGGGACCAACTCGGAATTACCTAAGAGTCTAGGGACCTGATGGTAGTTTCAATTATTTGAGCCGTGTGCATGATGCGGGCCTTAGCCACGTTTGTTCTGGTTCGTGCTGGGCCCAATTGAGATATGCACCAAGTTTGGATTATAATTGAGAATCTAATAGCCACCTACAATGAATTTGGCACAGAGGTAAGTCTATGCTATATTGAAATATATTTAACATAAAGCAGTGTTAGATTGATTTGATCATATCTCTCTCTCTCTCTCTCTCTCTCTCTCTCTCTCTCTCTCTCTCTCTAAAGCTAACCTGGAAATCGAATCCAAAACAATGGAAGCCATATTGGAACATCCCAACCGTCCAGACCACTCGCAGTGGGTCGGGTTCTCCTTTATTATTATAAGTAATCATTTTTAATCTTAAACTCTGTACCTTACTATACATGGTTGCATACTAATGTATTCATCTACGTTCTACCACCAAGAGTTTTAAGCCGAACAGTTTGAACAAGTTTTTTTTTTTTCTATGAGCATATATCACGTACGCATGATCCATCCTTTTTTGCCCTAATTAAGTCTCAATAACTTTATAATAGTTTGTACTAAATCTATGTCCATTTCTTCGGTGAAATATAATTTTGAAGTTCATACTTCGTACTGCACTCATCAAGAGTCTAATAACATCTGATTTTATGCTCATAGTGAATGAAAACCGTGCATGCATGCTTGTTTCACAACTGTTCAGATTCACTCGAGGTATAACACGTTATACAGTAGGTCATATTTAGAAAAGTAAAAGAAATAATTCAATTCGAACTAAGTGAATAATTTTATGTAAACAATTTGATTCGTAAGAAAAATAATAATGAATCCCCTTTTTTTGTATCAAAAGACTATTATTGATCAAAAGAAAGAGAAAATAGTTTTCTTTTTTTTTAATTACAAAAAGTAAGGGCCTCATATAGCCCTAGCCCCATCATTGATGAATATGACGAAATGAGTTTAAAAAAATATCGCATTAGACTACTCTAGAAATTGATATAGAGAAGCAAATATAGTTCATCGTCGATAACTTTGATTTTTCACTATAATAACTAGAGCACTACTACTAGGTAAACTTTAATTGGGATGAGTGGGTGTGAATAGGGGAGCGAGAGCTTATGAATCCTGATCTCGTTCCCTTGCAAACGTGTTACCATGCAGTGTTTTGTCTCGTGACCTAGCTTCTACACTGTTTATTTTTTAGGAATAACTTTTTTTTACTGTTACCCATGTTTTTCCTTTATTTTGTTTGCTTTTGCGAAGCACGGTCTTCTCTTTTTTTTTTATCGCTATAGTAATCCTAATTTTTTAGATGCTACAATAATATATTTTTAAAAATACTATAATAATATTTTTTT
>NW_017974207.1:0-2259 GCF_001876935.1 Asparagus officinalis
GTTTGAGGGGGATATTGACCATAAAGGCTTGTCTTCTGCATTGGAGGGCTGCATATTACAGGAGGTCAGATGTTGCAGAAGATTCTGCACCTGGTTTCTTTCACCATCATTAATAGGGCGCCTGATGATGGGTTTCCAAATCCATGTATCCCCCTGATTTCTACCTTGGGAACAAGAGGGGACTAGTTTGGAGAAGGCTAAGAGGTATGCCTTCGAAAAAAGGCTGGCAAGGGAATTAGGACCCGTCCATTTGTCTTCTCAGAAGAGGATCTTAGAACCATTACCAAGAGACCAATTGACGAAGCCTGAGAAGAATTTATAGCAAGATTGGACGTCTTTCCAGAATCTGGAATAATGAGCAGGGGGTAGGTTTATGGAGATTGGGAGGATAAATAGAATGGAGCACTCTACCAATATGATTGTTGCTGTCATAGAATTTCCAAATCCATTTGGAGAGGAGAGAAATATTGAAGAGATGAAGGTTGTGGACTCTCAGCCCTCCACAAAGTTTAGGAGAGCAAACAATCCCCCATCTGACCGGATGATTGCCAGAGGAGCGACCTGCAACTCCTCCCCAGAGGAAGTTGCGCCTAATTTTGTCAATTTTGTTAATGAGCCATGAGGGGAGCTTGAAGAAGGACATGTAGTATAGAGGAATGGACGAGAGGACTGATTTTAGAAGCACCAATCTACCACCAATCGACAGATGTTTGCTTTTCCAAAGGGAGAGTTGACGATTTAGAGAGTCTAAGAGAGGTTGCCAATCGGCTCTAGTTAATGATCCTCTTTTCAAAGGGAGACCGAGGTATTTGAAAGGAGGGGGTGAATAGGAGCAGTTGAGGGTGTTGGCCAGAATAGTTCCCTTAGATGCAGATTTGCCACTATAGAGGAAGTTGGATTTAGAGAAGTTTATGACAAGACCAGAGACATCTTCGAAAAGATAAAGGATAGATTTGAGGTTGGTGACGTCAGAGGAGCTAGCTTTACAGAATATGAGAGTATCGTCTGCAAATTGTACAGATTTGATGTCATTGAGCATACCCTTGAGGTGAAGCTCAGAGAGGTCTCCATGGATGCAGCTATTGTGGAGCATTTTGCAGAGGACATCAACAACTAGGAGGAAAAGCATAGGAGACAGGGGATCTCCTTGCTTTAGGCCTCTATGACAGGAGAAGGGCTTGGTAGAAGTGCCATTAACTAGCACTGAAGATGAGGAAGATAACAGAATGGATTTAATCCATGATATCCATCTGCTACCGAAACCCCTAGCCTGAAGGAGGGAGAAAAGAAAATCCCAGCTGACACAGTCGAAAGCTTTGCAGAAGTCGATTTTAAAGATACATACTTCTAACTTCTTAGAGAAGCATTGATGAATCATCTCATGACCTAGAGCAATGGAGTCCATGGTGGATTTATCCTTTTGGAAGGCCGATTGAGTAGGATGAACCAGAGTTGACAGGAGAGGGCTTAACCTGTTTGCTAGAACTTTGGAGAAGATTTTAGAAAGGCTATTGATGAGACTGATTGGTCTGAAAGCTGAGGGATGATCAGGAGAAAGAGTTTTGGGGATGAGGGATATGAAAGAGTGGTTGATAAGGTGGAGGTTGGAGGGGTCATGGAAGATTTGGGAGAAAAAGGAGATGATGTCTGGTTGTAGGACATCCCAAAAGGACTGGTAAAAGAAAAGAGGGAAACCGTCAGGCCCAGGAGCTTTGTCTAGGTGAAGACCAAATACGGCTGTCTTGATCTCTTGAACTGAGAAGGGGTTGTCCAGAAAGGATAGATCGGCGCTAGGAAGAGGGTATAGGTGATCCCAGCCTAACTGAAAAGAGGAGGATAAGGATTTGAATTGGTTGGAAAAATGATGGAAGAAAGCCAGTTGTTTGTCATCTTCTGAGAAGAGAGTTGTGTTGTTGATGGAGAGGAGCGGAATAAATTCATAATTGATACGTTACATAATTGTAAAATATCATTAGATTTAAGAGTCATGACATTTTACAAGTACTATAAAATTTTGAAAGAAATATCCATGAAATAGGAAGAGAAACAAGATAATTTTGCATCAAAACTTAAAACTAACCAATCTTTCTTTGCTTCAATCTAAAATTAGAAGGAAATATTCATGAAATGAGAAGAAAAACAAGGCAATTTAGCATCACAAACTTAAAACTATTCAATCTTTCCTTGCTTTAATCCAAAATTTGAAGGAAATATATATCCATCATCTGAGAAGAGAAAACAAAGACAAATTTTCATCAT
>NW_017974207.1:4985-6345 GCF_001876935.1 Asparagus officinalis
AAAAGGTTTTCAGACTGGATTCTTAATCTTGGTGCCCTGTGGGTTTATGTCTAGTAAGTTTTTGTTTTGTCATAAGCATATGATTTTTATCCTTATTAGATAGTATTTTCTCTTGATTATGCTAGGCTGCAGATCATCTGATGATCATCAGGCTATCCGATCTGGTTTGCCAATCTATAGTGGACATGACGATTGGGGACGCGATGATAGGGGAGGGTGCGGACATGATTCAGAAGATATTCAAAGTCAAATTTGACATGACGCAGAATGAGCTAGAAGAGGAAGATAACGAGAACAGATTAATGCTGCTTAATAAATCAGTGCTGAAGGAGTCCAATGTGGACAGCTTGCTCGAGTTGAGTGATTTTATCGCTTCACCACCAACAGATGAACATAGCGATTGATCTGCAGGATATGACCTAGAGGTTTCATATGTTTCTTTTCACTTTAGTTTTCTTGGATATGATTTGGTGGTGGTGCATAAATTCTGTTGATAGCCATTACCTGATGATTCTCTATTTGTATTCTTCCTCTTTAGTTTATTATTACAATATAACCTATGCATATACCTACACTTTAGGGGCTGTCTTGCTGGTTTCTCAGTAACCAAAGAAACATGAAATGGGGGTAGAAAATAATCAACCATGGTTTCCTCCCATTTTCCCATAAAAAAAAAGATCAACAACTTAGGAAACAATTTTTCTAGAGAGTCAGATTAACGGAGTCAGATCAACCACTAAGAATTCAGATCAACCACTAAGAATGTGACACATGATTCTATTTTAAGGATATAAGAATTAATAAAACACTGCAAATGAAACTATTATAAGGAAAAACAGAGAATCGGAAACTAGTATCGAATTAAGATTAATAAAACACTGCAGATGAAACTATTATAAGGAAAAATATCAGATCAACCACTAAGAATGTGACACATGATTCTATTTTAAGGATATAAGAATTAATAAAACACTGCAAATGAAACTATTATAAGGAAAAACAGAGAATCGGAAACTAGTATCGAATTAAGATTAATAAAACACTGCAGATGAAACTATTATAAGGAAAAATAGAGAAAAGGAAACTAGTATAGAATTAAGAATTAATAAAACACTGCAGATGAAACTATTTAAGGAATAATAGAGAAAAGGAAACTAGTATAGAAAAAAGTGACATGGACATCATATTTTTTTTAGGAAAATTGTAAGCATACCACCTTTTTGTGTACTACTTTGATACTGATTGGGGACCTTACTTGAAAATAGTCATTACTCTTTTGTAAGTGATACCAAAGTAGTAGAAAAATTATAGTACATTTATCACTAGTCCTCCATTTTCTTTCATAAAACTTTACAGCCCC
>NW_017974208.1:0-6335 GCF_001876935.1 Asparagus officinalis
CACTGCTACATTTGGATCGAGCCCTGGCATGTCTTCATAATTCCAGGCAAACACATCAATGTATTCCCTGATAAGAGAGATTAACTCATCTTTCTCCTCGGGTAGGAGACTGTCGCTAATGAATATAGGCTTCGGATTATCTTCGCTACCCATATTTACCTGAAGTACTTGATCTTCGGTAGGAGGTTCTCTTTGTTCGAACCTATCACCATACTGCATGTTTAGGTGATGAACCCAAGGATCTTCCCATGTCGGCATCTGGTCGTCTTCCTCTATTGTGGTAGGATCGACCGTAACCATGTTAGACATCAACCTTTTGAACATCTCACCGATACCAGTATCGGAATCCCAAGCTGAAGAACCAGATGAGTATCCGTTTCTAGCTTTGTTAGCAATTTGATCGATGATTTGCCAGCAACATTCATCGTCGGATGAGGAGGCATAACCCAAACCTCTTTTGTAGCGATAATAATCATCGGGTTTTCCCTTTGGTACATAGGCCATCCGAGGTGGAACTCGCGGACCTCGACCAAAGCAAAGACCCTCTCCGAGTGTGAAGTCATATCCATACTTCTCCATTAGATCGCGCGCTTTTGCGTCATACCTGAATAAGTGAGGAGCAGGTTTATCATCATCATCTTCCTCTTCTAAGAAGTGATCGGGTATTGGAGCTTCTTTTCCTTTGCCGTAGACGACTTCTTTTCCACCCCCTATTCCCGTGGGGATAACAAGTGTTGCTCCGCATGGATCTTGTACCTGTTTTTTCGTCATACAAAATGATTGAAGAGGCATATACAAATCAGGGTTATCATATAGCTCTTTAGTGACATTATCAAGACACATCGAGTACTCTAAATCATCGTTTATTGATAGTTCTTCGGCAAGTTGCCAATTACAACTACTTTCCGATGATTTATCATCGTCAAGATTGATTACAATGGGTACAATGTCATTAAGTACAAAACCACCATCATAATCAAACCCAGTTTCGGTGTCAGCTTCATCTCCGCTGTCCATTCCTTGTGCCGGTGATTCAGTATCGGATTTAGCGCCGTATAAAAGGGAATCGGTGAAATAATTCTCCAATCCCTTAAACGGTTGCTTATCCGCGACCACCGTCTTGACTTCATTATTTGAGTCCACGTACTTGAGGCATTGATGCAGAGTTGATGGAACTATAAGGTTACCGTGGATCCAAGGTCGACCCAACAGTAAGTTATAGGACGTTTCTGCATCAATTACATAGCAAGTAACTTCTGATTTTAAATCCCCAATCTGGCATTTGATTCGAATCTTCCCCAAGGGTCTGGACCCGCTGGTGTTGAATCCGTAAATCGTAGTGCCGGTGGAGGCTAGTTTGCTAGTCGGGATTCCGAGATGATGCATCAGTCGGAATGGCATGATGCTAACAGCAGAACCCGGATCAACTTGGATCCGGTTGACCATGCTGGAGCCAATGTGCCCTGTGAAATACAAAGGCCGATCATGCTTTGAGTTCTTCGTCTGCATGTCTTCTTTGGTAAAAGAGATGCATGGAAAATGATGCGCCACGAGATTGCAGTGTTGAGCTGACGGCTCTGGTCCTTCAGGAGATGGCTTGATTCGAGTTAGAAAAGCTTCAGAGTCACTCAAGGCCTCTTGTAATGCTTTCCTTGTATCCTTGGAAAGACGCAACAGCTCGTATAGGGTTATCCTAGCCGGGATATTGGCCAACTGCGCCATGATGTCGAAATGGGGTGGAGAGCTCGCATTTCCCGGTTTGTCTCTCCCAATCGGATGATTGAATCGAGACTGCCTCGGGTTCTGGGCCAATGTCTTGGAAGGAGGGGTTTTGGTACCTAATTGCTCGGAAGCATCTGGGTACTTGTAGTGATACTCATTCCCGCTTCGAGTTGCAAAGGCCTCCTGTTCATCTTCAGAAAGTGGGAAGGCGGGAATTTCTTCGTCATCTTCTCCTGGAATAGCAGAAGCTCCATAACAAGACTTACCTTTCCCTTTTGACTTTTTCTTAGAAGAGGTTCCAGTCCATTGTTCATCCCCGACCAAGTCTGGATGAACCCAAAGAATCTCACCATTAGGGGCTGTGTGTGGCACAAGTCCCTTCTGGCGCTGCTTGTGAGGATCATCGTTCACCGTCTTCACTACTGCATTCATTACTGGTTCAAGCTGGAGCCAGTTCAAAGGAGCAGAACCGAAGCTAATTGATACTGCATTTGCTCCCACTCTCTTCTCCTTCGGCTGCTTCATGGTGATGACCCCGACATCGATTAGAGCTTGGATCTTGTCCTTAAGGATTGTGATGACCCCGACATCGATTAGAGCTTGGATCTTGTCCTTAAGAGCATAGCACACCTTGGTAGGATGGTGCACTGCTCTATGAAATGCGCAGTATTTTGGATCATTGATTCTCTTGGCATCTTCCTGATCCTGGACCGGAGGCAATTTGATCTTGTTATTCTCAATGAGGTACTTGAAGATACCGGGAACTTCATCCTCTCTGAACGAATAAACTTTTGGGAACTTTGGCTCCGAGGCATTTGGCTTCGGAGTCTGCTGTTGCCACCTTGGTTGTTGAGGCGCCTTTTGCTGGCTCGTCCTTTTCCCTTAGGGAAAAAGTTTGATTGCGGGGCATTATTTGCTATTTGACCCCTTTCCGCCTTCTTCCTTTTGAGGAATCGTTCGGCTCGTTCTCCTCGCACCTTCAGATCCTTCCAGGTCTTTGGTGGCGCCATTCCCATAGATTCGAGGATGTCCAAGGAAAGATTGTTGTGACAGGTCTCGAGGATGAAATCTTCGCTGACCGGATCCCTACAATTCATTGCTTTATTCCGGAATCTCTTCACAAAGTTTTCGACTGTCTCACCATTCTTCTGTTTCTCCTCAAACAGAGTGCTGATTGAGACCTCAGTGTCGTCGTCGAAGAAGTTCGTCAAAAACATGCGTCCCAACTGCTGACGCTCCCCGGCTTGAGGCGACGATACCAATCGAAGGCCGCTCCGCGAAGAGTGCCAACGAATGACCGTACCATCAAGGGTTCATTGCCGGAGATTATTCCTAAGTGAGATTTAAAATATATTAAGTGCTGGGTAGGGGAACCCTTTCCATCAAACGGCGTAAAGTTGATTAAATTGAACTTTGCCGGATATGGAATTGATTCCCACTCCCTTGGATATGGACACGGTATACCTGACCTTTTTACCTCTTGAGCATTCATCAATGCATTGATTTTGCTCTCCAAGTCCTTCATCTTCCTGTCTTCACTCGTTCCTATCTTCGAGTGGCTTTGGGGAGAGGTAACGTGGTCCTCTTTGGCATTATCATCTACAGGACCACTTCCGTTGTCGTTGTTGACAGGGGGAATGATGACATTATTCCCTTCCCGTTCATTCTCTTCTTGGTTCTGATGATTGGGTCGAGTGGGCTCCTCTTGATGAGTTGTCAAAGCTGCGAGTTGCTGATCGTGCATCTCCCTCATCCGCTGTAGGGTCATCTCCATCTCGAATTTGAAGGCTTCTTTCTGCCGAGCTAGGGCGTCTTCAAGCATTTTGTTCATTTGTTCGGCACTGATCATGAGTGATTCGTACGGCTGGCCCGCACTTGAAGCCGTGTCATCTGATGCGACGGCGGAGCAGGTATCTGAATCAGCATCTGATTCTTCTTCTTCCAGAGAGAGGCCCTTTGGTACTCTTTGGTAGCCCTTCCGGCCGCTGGTTCCGGGCCGCATCCGTGCTATACACCGGGATACCTCAGCGAGCTGTTCTATGCTGAAGTGTGGTGTTGATTCCCCTCGGCCGGTCATGTTGACCGACACTCTTGAATACTCGTCTTTTTGGCGGAGCAATTTCTTCTTGTGGAAATGCCTCGGCTTGGAGAGTCTCTCGAACACCGAGATTCTTCTTGGGGGACTGTTGCAGCGGCATTCCGACAGCACCGTCTTGATGATACTTGCACACGGGCATTGGGACTTCATATCCTGCACATATCTCTTTCGAGATTTACCCACACCCCCAGCTCTGTAGTACAACTCATCAGCTTGATAGCTGGAGCACCCTACAGAGTGTTGGTGGGTGTCCCTTAGTATAACACTCTCATCTTCAGATGAGTGTGCTTCCCCTTGGGAATGCAACACTTGGTTAGTTTTATCAAGAGTGGCCCGTTCAATCTTACGCTTTTGTGAGCGTATGAACTGAACGGGCTCTTTTAATTCGACTCGCAATCCGATGCGGTCGGTGATAGGGGCTTTCCCTTTGTTTTCTTTATTGGGGGGATTAAATCGACCCCCAGTCTGATTTGAAACTTGGGGACCTTTCAATGGTCCCAGTCGTTCTTTGACGGGTACTCTACCTCGATTCGCCGGTAAGGGACCGAGGTGACCTGTCAAAGGAACCTGGGATCTTGAATGATCCCCTTTCTTACTTGGCGCCGTTGAAGGTGCCGGGATAGTAGAAACATGACCTGATTTGGAGGAGCTTTGGGCGATGGTTTCACCCTTCTTTGCTGGAAGTGTTGGTTTCGATTTGGGAACCCACACCCGTTTGCTTGTGGTCGGCGCTTTGACCGCCGTTTCTTGCTGCATTTCTTCCGCCTTCTTTAGGAGGAGTCGGGCATGCGCAAGTAAAGCACGGCGCTTCTTGATTCGCTCCTCGAGCGTGGAGCGGTTCCTCTTGACACGGATCCACTCACTCGCTTCTGTTTTGGAGGGGAGGTTGATTGCTTGCCGTTGCTCTTGTCGCTGCCTTGACTTCAAGTCCTCTGCATAGCGCACTCCATCTTTTGACTCCCTGGCCTTGGCGAGTTGTTGAGCAAGGCGTTGACGACGCCTTTGGAGTGCCCTTTTGGACAGAATCGGAGTTGCATCATCCATCGCCTTTGAGGTTGATGGGAGAGCTGGATTTGCTGTCTTGACCATGCTGAGCAACATGGGGACGTTGCGTGGTGCAAAGGCAGCGGAGGGCTCTTGGTTCTTTGAGTTGGAAGTCCCACGAACGTTCTTGGAAGCGGATGTCTTCTTGCGCCGGTTCGGGGAGGCAGATCTGGAGGAGGAAGAGGAGAGGTATTCTTCGAACTTCTTCTGGTCGAACTCGTATTCGACCTCTTCATTCACCCGGATCTTGAAGGCCGGTTGCGTCACGACGATCTCGGGGGCGAGATCGTTGGCTCCCACTGTGGTCGCCAGCTTGTTTTCGGTAAAAGTCGCTGTTTTCATTGATATTCTCTTTTTGAGATCTGTTACAACTTCAAGCGTTACAACAGAGAAGCGAATCGACGAGCTACGTAAGCTGATAGGGTTTCGGAACAACCAAGACCCGGACCAATCGGGAACCCGGCACTGTTCACAAATAGGACAACGCCCTTCATGCCTCGGCCACTCTACAGATAATCCAATCACCAGGGGTGTCTCGGCCAAGCCGAGACACCCTAGGGTGTCTCGGCCTGGCCGAGACACCCCAAGGGTGTCTCGGCCATGGCCGAGACACCAAGGGGTGTCCGCACCCCTTGATGGTCCCCTAGCCCCCCTCTTGGCCTATAAATAGACCCCTTGGGTCCTCTTTCAAAGGGCTGGATTTCTTTTGTCTTGGAGCAAGCCTAGAGAGAGGAGAGGAGGATTTTTGGAGAGCTTGGCGAAGCCCTGCTGCAGTAAAGAGTTTCCGTGTGCTTCAACAAGAGGAGGAGAGGTCTTGATCAGAGCCTTCATCACCTGTCCGAGCCTTAGTATTAGCCTTTAGCGTTAATACTAAGAAGAGCTATTACCTCGCTTTAGCCGAGGTATACGCTTATAGCTTCTAGATCTCACGCGGATCGACGAAGTTCTGCTTCTATATCCCGGATGGGATCCTCTACAATGAAGATCTAAAATCCAGGCGACGACGAGAACAACAACGGCGAACAACCAACCCCTCCTCCAAAGCAGAAACGAACGAATGGGTTCGTGTCAAAAGAACCCGTTCTACTCTCGAGGAGCGAATCCAGAAGCGCCGCGCCTTGCGTGCGCATGCCCGAGCCTTGGTGCAAAAAGCACGAGGAATGCAAAAGGAAGAGGCAGTTAAGAGATCGCCGAAATCCAAATGAGTTTGGGTGCCAAAGGCCAAATCAACGCCTAAGGCAAAAGCAGGCGACGTTGCTCTCCGGCCTTCGTCAACTTCAGATCCCGAACCTCCGATGAATCCCCACCGCAGCGGAGATTTCCTCGAGTTTAGGAATCCTCTGAAGGATCGTATCAGCGCTCTACTCGAGAATCGAGGAAAAGCGCTTGATAAGGAAAACTAGAGATCATTAAAGGAGCTTCGAGCCAACATCCAGACTGGGGGTCGTACACGACCTCCTAACAAATTGAT
>NW_017974209.1:0-6334 GCF_001876935.1 Asparagus officinalis
GTTCTTCAACTCCGCGTTGTAGCGGAATCCGTCCGTAGACTCCATCGCCTTAGCGAGTTGCCGTGCAAGACGTTGACGACGCCTCTGGCGGGCTCTCTTTGAGAGAGTCACAACGCCCTGAACAGTGGAGGCGTTAACGGGAGCTGGGCTGACCTGGTTGGAGGTCGGTGGAATTTCATTTGACGCAACTTTGGCGTCAGTTGGGTTGAGAGCTTCGTGGGCTTCCCGAGCAGCTTCAAACCAACGAGCTTTTCTCCCGGAGGAGAACTTCTTGGACTTGCGGGGGGAGGTAGATCCGGACGAGGACACATACTCCTCGAACTTGGCTTGGTCGAACTCGTACTCGACCTCCTCCACTTGTTCGCGGGGAAAAAAACTATTTTCTTCATTGAAATAATTGTCATCTTGGATTACAAAGATCCGTTCTTTTATAGATCCGGTTACAACTAAATCAAAGAAAAAAAATAAAAATTATAACTTTCTCCTTCTGTGAACAAATCACGAGCTCCTGTTTTGCGGTCGCTCGCCTTTTGTGAACAAATCGCGAGCTCCTGTTTTGCGGTCGCTCGCTTTGGTGGGTTCTTTGCCGGCGCCGGGGTTAATCCGTGGACCACCGCGCGATTTAGATCCGGTCGGATCTACACGATTATACGGGTATTATTCCACGAAGGGAATAATAGCCGGGGAGGATTGATTCACCAAGGAAACAATCGTCCAGATCTCGGGATCTAAGACCAAGCTTAGATTCGGAGTGTGATATCGTGTAGATCTCAGATCTGTTCTTTGCCTCCTCTCGAAATCCTGCCTTTTCTGACGTGGATGCTCGCCGAGGATCAGATCTGTATGTGCAAGTCTTCAAGTCTTCAAAGCTCTGAGATCACTCTTCAATCCGGCAGAGTTTCGGCTCTTGAAAGTTCGACCCCTCAAAATGAACATCTCTAGGCCTATTTATAGGCTCTCAAGACTGTGCCCGCGCACAGGTGAAAATGAATACCACTTGGCCTATTTATAGGCACCCAGATCTGTGCCTAGGCACAGATCTGGGCCGGCCACCTCAGGGTGGCTCGGCTCTGGGCCGAGCCACCTTGAGGTGGCTCGGCTGATGATTCTCATGTTCTATCTTTTGATTTCATAAATCTATCTTTATACACTATGTTTTTAAGTTGTGTAATGAGACACTATTTTTCACTTTGATATATTTATATATGTTCTCATTTGTCTTTATGCATGTGAGTTGTGCTTAGCATATTTTCCATCTATGCTTGCTCACATATGTTTGCCATGATCTTTATTTCATATATTTTCTATATGGCATTTTGATAGGGGGAGCTATTCCCTTTTCTATGTTTGTTTTTATACTCACCTATGCTTATTGATAGGGGGAGCTTTCGTTCTCTTAATTCTTTTGTCCCCTTTTTGATGTTGTCAAAGGGGGAGAAATACTGTGAGTATATCTATTTTGTTTGCTTATATGCATGTTTATTGGAACTTGTATATTCATTTCCTTCATGCATATATTCCTTTTTGTAAATTGTTTGTCATCATCAAAAAGGGGGAGATTGTTGGCCTTCTTGTTTTGATGATGATTTACAAACAATTTACTACTAATGTTGTTTGTCTAGTGTTTGTGCATTCCTATGTTTTGTAGACAAACAACGTAGTTGGAGGATGGATGGATTGCGCCATAACGACGATATCAAATGGAGGTTGGCGGAATTGTGGAGTGAAGCATCGTACAATTCAAGTTCAAGATCCAAGTTTAGCTTCATCCGCAAGTGTACCAAGATAGAGCTTCGTTGAAGATCAAGATTGCTTGGGTAATTTAGTTTAGGTTTTATATTATGTGTGTTAGATACTCTAAGCTCAATATCATATACACACACGTATTTGGTTTCTATGTATATATATAGTTATATATATACATGCATGGTTTTGGGTTTTTATGTTTTGAACACTTTTGCAAAATAATGAGATTTCATAATTGGGAAATGCAAATTGGAAAATTCTTTTTGTAACATGTTCAAAATATCATTTGCAAACATTTCTCAAAGTTTCATCAAGTTTGGAATTGATTTGTTATGTTTAAAGGAATTTACAAATTCACGTTTTCGTTCGTGCACATGTTCGTGCATGTTTTACAAAACTGATGAGTTTTTACAAATGAGAAGTGATATTTGAAAAATTCTTTCTCTGACATGTTTATATACATGTTTAGAAACTTTCCTCCAGTTTTTACTATTTTTGGAGTTGATTTACTGTGCCTACTTGATTTTACAAAATCGTGTATCACAGCAGATTTTCAGAAACTGTATTTTTGTGTTCAAACATTTATTTCTCTCAACTGGGAAATGATTTTTCAGAAATTCTTTCTCTGACATGTTAATCTACATGTCTAGAACATTCCCACAAAATTTCATAATTTTTGGAGTTCATTTACTATTTTAAATTGATTTTACAAAATTGCTGTGCATTGCTACAGTAATCCGGTCGACCGAAATTTTGGTCGGTCGACCGAAATTTCCTCCGGTCGACCGGTACGGTCGACCGACGCTGTTTCTGCTCGATTCCCAGGTTGGGATCTTCATCGCGGTCGACCGACGATATTTTCGGTCGACCGACAAGTTGACCGTTGGCTTCCAACGGCTCTTTTCTGAGCTGATTCACTGGGGCTGTTTTTGTCTTTTGACTTGGGTTTTTGCTGAGATTTCTAGTGGGTATAAATACCCATTGCTGATGTCTTTTCAAGTTAATCAAGTGAGTTTTAAAAACAAGTTTAAGGGTGTTTTGTGTTTGTTTAAAAGAGTGTTTAAGAGTTTGGTTTGTGAAGATAATTTCACAAGGGCTTGAGGAGATAATCTTTGGTGTTTGGGCTTCAAATCATCTCTCTCACTCTTTTCATTTATTGGAGAAGTTTTCTAAACTCAATCTAGCTTTACAATTTATTATTTTGATTATAATTTCATAAGCTAGATTTCATATTGAGTTTAGTTTAATTGTTTTATTGATACTCTTTGTTCACACACAACCTATTGAGCTTATTGTATTTGCATACATTATATAATTGGGTTGTGGGATAGTGTGACATTGAGTTGAGCCTAATTGAGTTCTCACCTTGTTAGAGAGAACAATCATTTGCTATATTGTGCTTAATTGTTAAATCACTTTGTAATACTCTTGTACACCGAGTGAGGAGTGTGTGGTGAGAGTCGGGGATCGTCCCAAGAGGAGTGGCGTCGGTTGACGTGCCTAGGGAGAGGTTGTAACCGAGCACTTGAGGGAGACACGGCTAGGTCCAACACTTAGTGGGTGTAGAGTGTGATTGCAAGAGTGTGAGTTGTAGAGTTTTCGGTTAGCTAGAAAACCGAGTGTGTAGAAGAAGTTCCGGCTTCCAAACCGGATTGTGTTAGTGGATTTCTCCCCGGGAGTGGGGAGCGGAGACGTAGGACGGAAGGTCCGAACTCCGTGATCATATCTTGTGTTTGAGTGTGCTTTGGCGTTTATTTATACTTGTGTTTATATTTCTTATCGCCATTGTCATTAGCTCATTATTTATATGATCCACTATCTAACAAAATTATTATATCTAGTTGAATTATACAAACCCTAATATGTTCATGTTCATCAAAAACATCATGAAAACCAATAAATCTCAATGTTAACTCATGATAAATTTATTTTAAATCATAAATCTAAATCAAAAAATTTGTTTATGCCTTTTTAAATATTAAAGATTGAATCTTTGTATCATATATCTTAAAAGAACAATAGTTATACTTAAACTAGGTTTTAAGGCCAAATAAAAACCAGATAAAGCTCAATTAAATCAATTAAAAAAGGGGATGGGATTGGAGTAGATGAAACTCTTGATGAACTCTCAAACATGTGAGAAAACAGATCCTCCTTTGCCAAACGTTGACAATCTCGCCCTCTTCTGGGTATTTTGCTTCACAAAGCTCTCAAAATTTATCAAAAAGTGCTCTAGGGCTTTTGAGGGGAGAGGGTGGCTGCTAGGATTAGAAAATATGATGTAAAAGAGAATATTTCATGTAATATATCAATATATATATACAGACAAACTCAAAACAAGCCAAACAGACCCGAATCCAATTCGGACTGGAAAAATAGTCTTTGGTATTTTGTCTGTAACATTTTCATCCGACCTCAGAACAAGGTGATTTAAGATGCATTGGAAAGCTATTGAATTGGCATCCAACATTTGTCTTTTGAGCTATTTCAGATTTAGATTACAATAGTGTATAATGTATATATACTATTAGTTGGTCTCAAATCAATTACTATCATTCTTCATTAAATGATATTTATTATACTATAACTCATGTAATACTATTTACCCTAGTATTTTAAAAAAAATTATTGTGTTTTATATTCATCACCGTTAAAGAATTTCGTTCTTGAAATTCAGCAAACGTATCTTTAGAGTTTCATTATACGAGAAAAGCACGTTGAGGGAATAATCCAGCCAAGGAAACCCTTACATACACATCTTGTATCATTAATCTCATGATATGTATCACAAGTAATATTTACACTTAAGAATCTAGAATGCAAAAACTCCCACTTAACCCCGAATTAAACAAAACTAGGTTATCAGGCAAAAATCCAAACAAAGAACCCCCTCATATATATATATCATATGTTTCGAATGATCAGGAGCCAAGCGTTAATACCCCCATTTCGCCGTTAAATGTAAATGTGGTTGTATAAATAATGTGAACACAAATAAATCATAATTAATATTTTATCTGCTCAAACAGGTGTGGGTAGTTGTGACGCATATCGTCCTCATGCTCGCAAGAAGCTTCCTCAGCTCCCTTCCGGTTCCACTGCACTTTCACTAAAGAAATCACCTTATTTCTATGTCACTTATCGTCTCTAGTAAAAATACAAACTGGGATCTAAATGGTGGTCAAATCAGCTAGAATCCCTAAGTCTGATGCGTCAATCACTCTCTAATACTCCTTGTCGTGCAAATGCTTCTTGAGCATCAAAACATGGAAAACATCGTGTATATTTATCATCGATGCTATAACATCTAGCCAATATGAAGCAGTTTGTATCTCAAGGCAAGCTTTCCTCACCTACCAAGATGTTGTACACCCTTCGTACGGGACACCTTCAATAAAACAAAATCCCCAATCTGGAACTCTAATGGTTGTTGCCTCTAATATGTGTAACTCTTTTGCTGACTCTGTGCAGCAAAGATACATTCCTGAATCAACACCACTTTTTCCATAGTATGTCTTACGTGCTTCGACCAAAGTAGTAAGCTATCCACCGGCTCTGCCTAACAAATTAGGGATCTACAAGGCCTCCCATACAACGTCATACGGTGTCATACGTATCGTTGCTTGATAACTGTTATTATAAGCGAACTAAATCAATGAGATGTGATCCTCCCAACTACCCTAGAAATCAATAAAACATGCCCGTAACAAATCTTATAACACTTGGTTAACCATCACTGTTTGCCCATCTATCTATACGTGAAAAACACTGCTATATGATATTTAGCGGCCGAACAAATTCTAGAAGGTCTTCCAAAAATAAGATGTGAAAACAAAGCCATGATCCGACACAATCATCTACAGAACTCCAAGCAATCGAATTATCACTTTGGGTGGTTTTTGACATAATCGCACTGAACTATATTTATCTAACTTAACCCCATACTTTGAAGTGTCTTATAAAGCAACCTTGAACTTTGAACCTTTCTCAACGAGTTTCCCTATAGTTACTTTGAAAATAAATAAAATTTATTCGAGAGAAGAAACCTACAATTTATGGCCAAAGAATTGATTCATATTTATGGATGGAATTATATTAGTCCTAGATGCATTTTGAAAATGGACATTTGAAAGACAAATGATTCTCTAAATTAGGAGTGCTTGAATAATATGCCCTCATGCTTGGATTTTCCTCATGGATCCAGAAAGTAGATAATAAAGTGTGTTTCTCCCATTTCTTTTTCCCTCTCTATGAACAGTCAAGTAAGTCCTTTCTTTGGGGGCGCTTGATGCGACATAAACATGTACCAAAAAGGTTCCCACGAGGAAAGTGTTTTGTAGGAAAAAATATAAAATTGGTTCTTATTTCGTGTGCGTGACAAATAGGAGTGATAAGTGAATGTGATTGTGAAGAGATTGAGAGAATAAAAATGGTGTGTGAATAAGTGCAAAGTGTAAGTGAGAGTGGATTTGAGTATGATCAATAAGGTGAGAAGGAAAAATGAATAAAAAAAAAAAAATAAGAATGAAGAATAAAATTCAAGAATAAAAGAAAATGTAAGAAATTAAAGATGGTGGATTCAATTATA
>NW_017974210.1:0-6322 GCF_001876935.1 Asparagus officinalis
ACCATAGCTAAAAGCTACTCTTCAGCAACAATAATGCCAATCTCACCTTAAAAGCAAATGCTATCACTCCTGTTCAAGGAAACATATTAAAACAATCAAATAAAGATCTTTAATTAGAAATAAATCAAACCATACCAACTTTATAGATTTGATTGTTCAAGTAATTGAAGTTTATAGCTCTTGTGCACACAACATTGGAATGGCTCGATGTGTCAATTTCAGGGATAGAATCTAAGTGTTGATTAGGGTCTTATGCTAATTTAATCCGATTTTATGCTAATTAAAACTAATAACAAGTTATCCTAGCAAGTATGCAATACAACAATATATATGAGCTAGGATGAGCAATATGAACTAAGGGGTATATCCTAGCAATGAGATATACTATGAATTATATGTAAGGATATACAAACTAACACAAGGGTGAAATAAACAATCTACCAAAGTGATAGGGCAATATGAAGTGCAATACACAAAGGCAATATAAGATATGAATACAAGAATAAGAACGCCAATGCAATCACAAACAAAACCGATATGATCACGGAGTTCGGTCTAACCACTTGACCTACGTCTTCGCTCCTCACCTCGAGAAGATCTCCACTATCACAATCGGGTTTTCTACGTTCACCTGAATAACGTTTACACCACACAATACGGTTTTATAGTTTACCGAAAACTCTTCAACTAACACACTCTTGTAATCCCACTCTACACCCTCTCAAGTGTTGAATTAGACGTGTCTCCCTTAAGTGCTCGGATACAACCTCTCCCTAGGTTCGTCAACCGATGCCACTCCTCTTGGGATGATCCACGACTCTTACCACACACTTCTCTCGATGTACAAGTGTATTACAAAGTGATTCTCACGATAAGCACAATTATAATAAATGATTGTTCTCTAATATGGATGAGAACACAATGAAAGCTCATACTCAATTGTTACAAGTCTCACCAACCCAAAAGTCTCACCAACCCAAATATACAATGTATGCAAATACAATAAGCTCAAGTGGGTGTGTGTAAACAATGAGTGAAATCAAATCAACTAAACTCAATATAAAACTAGCTTTAATAAAATGATAATCAAATAAATAGATTTAAAGATAGAAATAGAGTTTAGAAAACTTCTCAATAGATCAAGATGTAGAGGGAGAATAGTTGGATGTCCAAACACTAATAGATGATCTTCTCAAGCTCTTGTGAAATTGATTTTACAAACTCAAACTTTCGTTATGTGATTCGTTGGTGGGGGGTTTGGAAAATGATAATCATGTTTTATTACATTTTTATACCCTCATTATCTATTTTACATGAATAAATATACCATTAATAATTATTGTTAGCTTAGTTTGCACAGAAATGAATAAAAATATAAATAAATATTATTAAATGTAAAAACCCCTTAAAAATCTCTCTTCTCTATTTTGTAGCATCTTAGAAGCCCATGAAGCAAAAGCTTAAAAGAGGAAAATGATTGAAGCCCAAAGAGCAAAGCCCATAAAAAAATACACCAAGGAAGCTATGCTCGGACTTGGTTGCAAATAGTTGGAATAAATTAGGTTTTTATGCAAAGCTTTGAAGTGATTCTCATGACCGAACCTGCTGCAGAGTTTGGAAGTTGTGGGCCGGACTTTATTTAATTTTGAAATTGAAATGCTATGGGCCGGTCTTTGCTCTTCCATTTGATTTTCAAAATCAAATGAATCATGGGCTTTGCTCTTCAATTTTGATTTTCATTTTCGTTTTAAATCAAATGAATGTCTTGAGGCCGGACCTTGATGTGCTGCAGATTACCAAATGACCGGACTTATTGGGCTGCAGAGTTGGATTTTTCCGGAAAAAAAATCAAATGCTTCATTAGACTTGGATGCTTGAATGGGCCAAAGACTTGGAACTTCATCAAATAATCATTCTCATGGGCCGGACTTGATTTTATTGCTGAAGAAGAGATTTTCATTTTCTTTTGAAAATCATATGGCCTCCTATGTTGGGCTAGAGAAGAACAAAAAGCAAATTCAAAGGTTGGACCGGACTTGAGTGTTGCTGGGCCGAAAATCAAATGCTCATGAACTTGCTGCATTGTTGATTTCTACTCAAAAGGGGACCGGACATATTTTCATGAGCTGCTCAAATAAATGTTTGATTTGTTGCAAGAATTGAAGCAAATTGGACCGGACTTTGTTTTAAAAATCAAATGAAGACAAGCTGCTACAAATTGGATTTTGATTTTCTTTTGAAAATCAAATAAATCAAAGGTGGAGATTATGGCTTGGGGCTAAAGACAAATCCAATGGCTCATGTTCATTGAAGATTACTATAAATAGGGGTAGAGAGTGAGGGGTTAGATGTGTAAAAATTTTGTAAACTCCTTTTGGAGAGGAGGGCTACTCTTAATTGAGAAGGCCTTCCAAAATTATAACTTTAGTTGCAATTAATAATAATAATTTTTTCTCTTTAAATTTGTTCTTTCTCCTCTTTGTTGTAATTTATTTTGTAGTTTAGATTTTTATTTTCTTTGTAATTAGATTTATTTCTTGTTCATAGTTTAGATTTTTCTTTTCTTTTTAATTTTGTAATTAGTCTTCTTTTTCTTGTTTTTATTTCTTAAGATGTGAATTTAATTCTTGTAGGAATCTTAGAATTGTATGAAACTAGTCTAATTTCCTTTATATTGTATGAATTATTCTCTTGTACTTAAAATGTTCATGTTTAGGATAATCAACTAGAGAACTAATCGGTAGAAGAAGAATTTGATAATCTATGCTTATCTTAAATGGTTTGATAGGTTATGCTTATGAATTCTAGGATTATTATCATGTTGTTGTTCTTATCATGAATAGTAATTTTAACTTAGATGATAATTTGATAGGTTACACTTTCCTTAAATGGTTTGATAATCTATGCTTAATAAATCTAAGTTGAAATATGATAAAAAGAGAATAGTTTATGTTTTGTAATTGAAATTGGTTAGTGGATTATATTCTAGATTTCTTACCTCTTTTGAATCCTCCATCTTGACTTTCTTAAATTTTCTTTTCATTCTTAGTTTTATTTCTTGATTTTATTAATTCATATTTCTTGCCTTGTGATTTCATTTATTCTTTGATTCTTTCTCCTCTAAAATTTAATTTATTATCTCTTGCACATAAATCAAAACAACCACTCATCACAATCACACTTTTCTTTATTCCTAATTGTCACGCACAAAATATAAGAACCATTTCTAATAATCTCTTAAAATCACCTTCCTCGTGGGATCGATATTTTTTATACTATAACTTGATAAATTGTGCACTTGCAATTTTGGTACATAATTATGCCGCAATAAGTTTTTAGCGCGATTTTATTAACTTGATTCTTTAACTTGTGTATTTTTCTTGTGAAGGAACCGCTTGGAGCTTGAAAATCTTGGATTGAAGATCAAGAATTTGGAGCATTGCTTTCGGGTAAGTCTTCTTTCTAGTTTTCAATTCCACCCTCTTTAGCTAGCTTCACAATTACAGACAATTAGGATTTATAAAAAAAATGATTTTATTTTTGTTGACCATAATAAAATTCATCTTCTCACATTTGATTATTGTTGACCATAATTAAAAAAAAAGATTTTATTTTTATCATCCTTTTTAGTCGCTTTTAATTTCTAGGGTTGCATTTCATATAGTGTAGGAATTCACCAAAGTGATTGTCGCACTTGATTTGGCACACACTTAGTTGTTGACCATAATTAAAAAAATATAAAGATTTTCTTTTTACCATCCTTTTTAGTCGCTTTTAATTTCTAGGGTTGCATTTCATATAGTGTAGGAATTCACCAAAGTGATTGTAGCACTTGATTTGGCACACACTTAAAACATTCTTAAGGGCAAAACCCCAATCAAGATAAGGTAAGGGATTTCATCACCTTAGCCCACAAATCATTAATTCCTCACTTCACAAACCCAAACCTTCTAAAACTCATTAGACGTTGGCCCCTAAGGATTCGAGCTCAATAAGGAATAAGAAATCCTTAAGGAGTTTTTGGTTAGGAGCTGGTCTAGTTGAGTTAGGCTAAACCCTAGAGTTAGAGTTGATTGAAAAGTGATTGCCTTGATTTGTTTTAGTTAGGATTTTGATTTTTCTTTATCTTTTCATAAAAAAAAAACTAATTTTCTTTCTTTCTTTCCTTTAAAAAAAAATTCTTTCCTTAAAAAAAAAAACTAATTTTCTTTAAAAAAAAAAAATTTTGTTTTGGTGTATGCAAATTGAAAAAAAAATTCTTTCCTTAAAAAAAACTAATTTTCTTTAAAAAAAAAAAATTTTGTTTTGGTGTATGCAAATTTGGGTTCGGGATAATTTTCATCGCTTAATCCGTGTTGAACCAATCCAAGAAATGGCAAATCAACCAGTTCTTCAGGATATCAGGATATGTGTTACCCCACCAGAAATGCAATGCATAAGACTCCCCGAAGTAAATGGAGCAAATTTCGAGCTTAGACCGTATTTCATAAACATGCTTCCCAAATTCCTAGGTAATGAAACAGAAGATGCATATATATTTATCTCGGAATTTGAGGAAGTATGTATTATGATTAAAATGAGAGAATTAACCGAAGATATGATTAAGCTTAGATTTATTCCATTTGCCCTTAAGGACAAAGCTAAAAAATGGCTGTACAGCTTACCGATAAATTCCATCTCTGCTCTAAAGGACAAAGCTAAAAAATAGCTGTACAGCTTACCGACAAATTCCATCTCAACTTGGGAGGAATTTGTCACCGTTTTTCTCAAGAAATTTTTCCCTATTCACAAAACGGTAAAGCTTAGGAACAGCATTCAGAATTTCAAAATTGTCCCGGGAGAGCCATTCTGGAAATACTTTGACCGATTTAAAGATCTTTTAATCCAATGTCCTCATCACGGTCTAGAAAAATGGCGATTGTGCCAAGTCATATATGAAGGATTGGACTATTCTTCAAAAACATCTTTAGAATCGATGTGTCAGGGAGATTTTATGAGAAAAAACGCCGATGAAGCTTGGGAATTCCTAGAGAGTCTATCCGAGAAAACAATGCAGTGGGAAAACTGTGATGACAGGGTTTCATCTGTTTCCCAATCTAAGTCTAGTGGTCTTTCCCTGGAGTCAAACATTACATCTGAAGCGAAGATGGCGACGATTTTGCGGAGGTTAGAAGCCTTAGAAGTTAAGGAACGAGCTCCGGCTCAAATCATTCATATTTCTGCCCCGGGATGTCATAACTGTCAGTCTCCTACCCACGTTTCAGAGGAATGTCCTCTTCTAGGAAACAACCATGCTTTAGAACAGATGAACGCTGCATTCCAACGCCCTAGAAATGATCCATTTTCTCCAACCTACAATCCAGGTTGGAGAAATCATCCCTACTTTGCTTGGAACCAAGAGAACTCTCCCGGAAATCAAAACTTCATTCCCGCGTCAAACCAACAATTCCCTAGGGGAAACGCTGTCCCGTTCAATGCACCGAACAATTTTTCTAACCCACATTTTCCAAACCAACATCCTAATCCTCACCAGCCTACAAATCCTTTAAATTCCGATCATGACAAACGTTTGAGTATCTTAGAAAAGGGTTTAGAAGCTATGATCAAAGCTTCTACACAAACTACCAACATGTTGACCCAATCATCCACAACTCTGAATTCATTCATGCAAACCACTGGCCAAGTGCTCAACTCGAACACACAAGCCATAGCCCGGTTAGAAACCCAACTTGGGCAATTAGCCGCTGCCGTGAGTGAGAGAGAAAAAGGAAAATTTCCAAAATCATCCACCACTCTAAATTCATTCATGCAAACCACCGGCCAAGTGCTCAACTCGAACACACAAGCCATAGCCCGGTTAGAAACCCAACTTGGGCAATTAGCCGCTGCCGTGAGTGAAAGAGAAAAAGGAAAATTCTCTAGTCAACCTGTTACAAACCCTAAAGACAATGGATCCAGTTCCAACCATCCAGCTCATGTGAATGCAGTACACACACTGCGATCAGGAAAACAAATAGACAATCAGGTTAGAATGCCACCGGATCAAACCCCTTCTCCCATTCAAAACACACCTTCCGATGAAGCAATTCCTTCTGATGACCAAAATGCTGAACTTGAGATTGAGCCTTGTCTAGATAGGTATAGGCCTATTGCCCCCTTTCCAGATAGACTCAAACCTAGGAAAAACTCCCCGCAGGTCAAGATCAACATCCCTCTCTTAGATGCAATCGAACAAATCCCTTCTTATGCAAACTTCTTGAAGGACTTATGCACTAAGAAAAGAACCACCAATGTCCCCAAGAAAGTCTTCTTAGCTGCCAAC
>NW_017974211.1:0-6313 GCF_001876935.1 Asparagus officinalis
GTCAACAAGGGAAAATCCCCAATCATTTCAAGTGGTTCCGACCCTAATTTCTCTTTAGGAAGCGGGGTCGATTCGGGAATAGCTCAACTTAAGCTAAAAGCCGTCGGATATAACGACGACCATGGGATCCATTAAGGGGTCCATTCCGAGGACGAGTTCTCAGATTCTCATTCCGCGCTCGCCTCCGACGACATAACGTCTAGCATAGGGCAAGCTCGAGAGGTGTTCATGGTCAACACCGAGCAGATAGCCAAAATCATTGAAGAGGCCCTGGCTAAACAGAAGGAAATCTTCAAGTTCGAAATGGAAATGGCTATGCAAGAGATGAGACAAATGCACGACCAACAAATCCGAGCTTTGTCAAGAACGCCACAGTTGACAGCGATCCGGAAGTGGACGAAGTCGTCATGGCCGACGCACCGCCCAAGAATACTGGGGGTGGCCCCACTAAAAATAACAACGCTGGGGGTGGACCCACCAGTGATGACAACACTGGGGGTGGTCGTATCATTCCTCTCGGCAATTGTCCAAAATAGGATACAGATCAGGCCGAAAAGATGAAGGATCTCGAAAGAAAAATTGACGCCCTGATGTCTGCTCGAGAGGTGAAGAAGACCGGCATTCCGTGTCCTTACCCGAAGGAATGGGACTCGATCCCGTATCCGGCGAAGTTCAACCTGATCAACTACACGCCGTTCGGCGGGAAGGGTTCGCCCACTCAGCATCTAATCTACTTCAAATCCCACTTGGGGGTAATCTCTGGCAACGAGCCTTTGATGGTTCGGTCATTCGTTGGTACCCTTCGCGGGCCCGCCTTCGACTGGTACCGCCATCTCAAGCCCGGAAGCATCAACAGCTGGGAGGACCTGGAAAGCATGTTCCTCGCCCATTTCTTCGATGATGACACCGAAGTGTCGGTCAGGACACTCTTCGATATGAAGCAAAAAGACGGAGAGACGGTGGACGCCTTCATCAAACGCTTCCGCAGTCAGGCAATGAATTGCAAGGATCCCGTCACGGAGGAGTTCGTCTTGCAGACCTGTCATAACAATTTGTCCATTAACATCTTGGACGTTATGGGAATAGAGCCGTTCAGTACCTGGAGAGAGTTGAAGGTGCGCGGAGAACAGGCCGAACGCTTCCTCAGAAGGAGAAAGGCCGAGAGGAGCCAACCGATGGTTAGCCCTCTGGATTCGAGTCTCGTACCTCATGATGAAGGGGACACACCTGCAACAGTTATTGACGTTGATCAAACGCCACAACAACAACTCCGAAGACAACAGAATACTTCGGATCGAGAGGCCCAGGAAGAGTACTCGTTCAAGGACGAAGACATTCCCGCCATCTTCGAGTCTCTTCTCGAAAACAACAAAATCAAGCTCCCGCCCATCATGAATCAGGAGGAAGCTGACGATTCTGCGGATCCAAAGTACTGCGCGTACCACAGGAGGATCCTTCATCCCACCAAGGCTTGCTTTACTTTAAAGAATAGCATCCAAACCTTGGTTGAAGCCGGCGTTATAACGCTAGGGTAAGCCAATTGAGAATGGCAAGACTCCGAAGAGTATACGAGTATAAACTGCTTCTCAATACTCCGAAAAGTATAAGAGTATAAACTGCTCCTTAATACTCCGAAGAGTATATGAGTATAAACTGCTTCTCAATCCTCCGACCGGTATAAGAGGTTAAACTACTCCCTGATACTCCAATAGGTATACGAGTCTAAACTATTTCCTACCATTGACGGGAAGTTCCTGGAGGATATTACGCTAATATTCTTAAGGATAACCCGGTCGGATAACAAAGTCAAACCCAGTTCCAAGAGAGAAGGTGGGAGTGGATAATCCAATGTATCAGGAAGTTCCCGGAAGAATACCACATGGGTATTCTTAGGGATAACCCAATCATTGTGGAATTGACAAATAATAAATCTACATTCGAACTCTGAAGGTTAGAATGTTTCTTCTTATTTTCATCGAAAATTCTCTAACTCTTATGAGTTATTTTTGTAAGATGAGATCCAATCCTCTGGTAGGTTAATCTTTCCTCACCAAACCATCCGCTGATCAAATCAAACGAGAGTGGATCCACCAACACTTCCATCTGCCAGTCAGTGGCATTTCTCAGACTCAACATGTTAGGTCATGATCACCTAGCATTAAAGTCTCCCTTTGAGTGATAATACGAGTTGGCACTTTCTTTGCTACTCGTATTCCACTTTCTTTGCTTTCTGGTCAAACCTATAAAAGTTAGGGCCAAAGCCAAAATCCCCTCTCGATTCCTCAAATGAACGAGAAGTCCACTTTCAAATCGAGTAATCAAACCTTCCGACAGTTAGGGTTATCCGATCTTTTCTGATTCTCGGAGTGGAGATCCCACTCTTAGTTTCATCCTTCCGGATTCTGGGGGTGGAGATCCCACCTCGAGTTTCCTTTCCAGCTGAAGATAGAATATAAAATTCTTCCTCTTCAGCAACGGGAGATAGAATATAAAATTCTTCCTCTCTCGTTTCCTTTCCAGCTAAAGATAGAATATAAAATTCTTCCTCTTTAGCGCCCGAAGATAGAATATAAAATTCTTCCTCTTCAGCACCGGGAGATAGAATATAAAATTCTTCCTCTCCCGTTTTCGTTCCAGTTGAAGATAGAATATAAAATTCTTCCTCTTCAGCGCCGGGAGATAGAATATAAAATTCTTCCTCTCCTCGGACCTTTCCGATGCTCGGAGTGGAGAACCCACTCCCAGTTCATCATTTCCGGATTCTGGGGGTGGGGGATCCCACCTCAAGTTCCCTTTCCAGCTGTAGATAGAATATAAAATTCTTCCTCTTCAGCACCGGGAGATAGAATATAAAATTCTTCCTCTCCCGTTTCTCAATCTGTCTTTGCTTTTAGAAAAGACACGATTGTCAAATCCGGGCACTCGATGCACGGGGAATTTTATCCCGAAGCCTGAGTAGGGATAAGTCAACGCCTAACACGCGTTGCCGGGTAGTCTATTCCCGTGAGAAAGACGAAGTCTATGTATTCAAAATCATAGCATTAAGTCTAAGAGAAGCAATTCTCTTAGCACAACGTTACATGTGAAACGGGTTTTAATAATTCACATGCTAGCCCGATTCAAACGGTAATCGGTAAAGGCACATCAAACCCGTTGATGGCTGGGGGTTTGCCAAAAATCCCAAAGCCTATGTCTAACACACATGGCCGGTTAGTCTTTGACCGTAAAAAGGACAAAAGACCACATATTCAACATTGTGGCAGGTTGTTATTAATAACACCATAATCCGTGCCTCACACGCGCGGGGAATTTTATCCCGAAGCCTAAGTAGGGATAAGTCAACGTCTAATACACGTTGCCGGGTAGCCTATTCCCGTAACAATGGCGAAGTCTACGTATTCAATATCGTAGCACTAAAAGGGTTAACTCTTTTAGCTTGACGTCACATAAGAGCGGAATTAAACAAACCGCATACTAGCCCGACTCAAACGGTAGTCGGTAAAGGCTAATCAAATCCGTTGAAGGCTGGGGATTAGCCAAAAATCCTAAAGTCAACGCCTAACACGCGTCGCCGGGTAGTCTATTCCCGTGAGAAAGACGAAGTCTACGTATTCAATATCGTAGCACTAAGAGCGTTAACTCTCTTAGCACAACGTCACATGCGGAACGGACTTAAACAATCCGCATGCTAGCCCGACTCAAACGGTAGTCGGTAAAGGCTAATCAAATCCGTTGATGGCTGAGGATTTGCCAAAAATTCTATAACTGCGAGTCATTGACGCATCAACTCCCCTAGTTGGTCTCGTGACTCGAGCACCCAACAAATTCAGGATAAAATCCACACATGCAGATGAATCAACTTTAACAGTTGGTCCTGCAACCCCAACATTCGGGACCGCGATGCTCCAATACCTTAAGAGCTTAAACTGTGTATACTCCAGCAAACGTACGAGTATAAACTGTGTTAATGGCGATCCGTAAACCCTAGGGTCAACGCCGGTCAACGCGTAACCCTAGGTCAACGCCAAGCAACGCGTTGCAACAAAAGTCAACGTTCGACGATTCGAAACCCTAGGGTGGACGCCGGTCAACGCGTAGCCCTAGGTCAACGCCAAGCAACGCGTTGCAACAAAAGTCAACGTTCGACGATTCGAAACCCTAGGGTGGACGCCGGTCAACGCGTAACCCTAGGTCAACGCCAAGCAACGCGTTGCAACAAAAGTCAACGTTCGACGATTCGAAACCCTAGGGTGGACGCCGGTCAACGCGTAACCCTAGGTCAACGCCAAGCAACGCGTTGCAACAAAAGTCAACGTTCGACGATTCGAAACCCTAGGGTGGACGCCGGTCAACGCGTAACCCTAGGTCAACGCCAAGCAACGCGTTGCAAACGAAAGCCAACGTTCGACGATTCGAAACCCTAGGGTGGACGCCGGTCAACGCGTAACCCTAGGTCAACGCCAAGCAACGCGTTGCAAACGAAAGCCAACGTTCGACGATTCGAAACCCTAGGGTGGACGCCGGTCAACGCGTAACCCTAGGTCAACGCCAAGCAACGCGTTGCAAACGAAAGCCAACGTTCGACGATTCGAAACCCTAGGGTGGACGCCGGTCAACGCGTAACCCTAGGTCAACGCCAAGCAACGCGTTGCAACAAAAGTCAACGTTCGACGATTCGAAACCCTAGGGTGGACGCCGGTCAACGCGTAACCCTAGGTCAACGCCAAGCAACGCGTTGCAAGCAAAAGTCAGCGTTCGACGATTTGAAACCCTAGGGGTCAACGTCGGTCAACGCGTTGCAAACGAAAGTCAACGTTCGACGATCCGAAACCCTAGGGTGGACGCCGGTCAACGCGTAACCTTAGGGAGAGAAATTTCAGATCTAGAGCTTTAGCCTTTGAGATCTGAAATTCCAGAGAGGAGCGGCGAAGCCCTGCCGGAGGAAGGAGTCGGGGTTTTCTAAGAGAGCGGCGAAGCCCTGCCGGATCGAGGAGTGAGCGAGCCTTCTGCAGCAAAGGAGCCTTCTTCTTCATTCCCCATTCTCTTTTCCTTAGTGTTGCCCCTTAGCGGTGATACTAAGTAGAGCGAATATCTCGATTATCCGAGATAGGAGCTGTAAACTTCTAGATCTCACGCAGATCGACGAAGTTCAGAGTTTCTAAATCCCCTCGTGGATAGACGAAGCTCTGCCCGATTTTCTCGGAGCGGATCTGATTGCCCGGTGCTCCACGGATATCAACGTCCCCGTCACAGGCCAAAGACCCACGCAAGCAAGAGATGATAAACAGATCTTGTGTTTGTTTGAAAAGAGTTGTATTTCTTTTGTTTTTATTGTGTACGAGTCTTATAAAAAGGCTATCTTTTTGTTTCATTGTAACGATTGAGGTTGTAATGAATGCAGCAATGAATACAGCAACTTTTTCCGCAAACAAGCTGGCGACCACAGTGGGAGCCAACGGCATCGCAACCGACGCCGTCGTGACGCAACCAGCACTCAAGATCGGGGCGAATGAAGAACACGATCTCGATCAACAACGGTTCAAAGAAGGCCTCTCTTCCTCCTCCTCCAGATCCGCCTCTCCAAACGGGTACAGAAAGGTAACCTCTCTCATAAATGTTTGCAGGTCCTTCAGCTCGAAAATCCAAGACCCCGTTGCCGCCGCTGCGCTTGCACCACGTGACGTCCCCGCGTCGTCCAACGTGGTCGAGATCGCAGATCCGGACTCCTCTTCCGCCGAGGAGATGGCTTCTGAAGATGCTCCTGCATTATCAAAGAGAGCACGGCAAAGACGGCGTCAAAGCCTTGCTCGTCAGCTGGCCAAGGCTTTGGAGCCGATGGACGGGATTCGCTACAATGAAGATCTCAAGTCCAGACATCGCCAAGAGCAACAACGGCAAACAACCAGCCCCTCCTCCAAAGCAGAAACGAACAAATGGGTTCATGTCAAAAGAACCCGTTCTACTCTCGAGGAGCGAATCCAGAAGCGCCGCGCCTTGCGTGCGCATGCCCGAGCCCTGGTGCAAAAAGCACGAGAAATGCAAAAGGAAGAGGCAGTTAAGACATCGCCGAGATCCAACCGAGTTTGGGTGCCAAAGGCCAAATCAACGCCTAAGGCAAAAGCAAGCGACGTTGCTCTCCGACCTTCGTCAACTTCAGATCCCGAACCTCAGATGAATCCCCACCGCAGCAGAGATTCCACCAAGCTTAGGATTCCTCTCGAGGATTGTATCGGCATTTTACCCAAGAATCGAGGAAAAGCGCTTGATAAGGAGAGCTGGAGATCATTGAACGAGCTGCAAGCCAACACCCGGA
>NW_017974212.1:0-6306 GCF_001876935.1 Asparagus officinalis
GCGACTGCGAGGAGGATCGATGGATTAATGTTGATAAAGTGGGAGGATGGAGTTGGAGTGAGGGTTTTAGAGGGTTAAGAGGTGAAGAGATCGAAGAGTTATGGTTTGAGATTTGATGAGAGAAGGAGGAGGAGATGAGGACAGGAGAGATCTGAAATGGCGGGTTAGGGTTAGGGTTAGGGTTAGACGTCGCTGTGACGCCACTGGGGGCGGCGATCAGAGGGGGGAAATGGAAGTGAGGGTTTTGGAGAGGTTTGGACACAACTGAGAATGGGAGATGTGGCTCGGTGCTTAATGGGCCAGGATATGTGGATCGGGCTTAAATTAATCTAAGGGCTATAATAAGAATAAAACCCATCATCTGGTGTCAAACTTACTGTCATCAGTGTTATGCTGTTTTTATGTTGTTACTTTAATTATCTAGTATATAAAATCCACTTTCAGATCATTTATATGTAGCTATCAAAAGATAATTGAAAATATAATATAATATTAATAACTATAAAATATAAAATGATATTGCCGTATGTTTGCGGAAAAAGTCGCTGTATTCATTGCTGCATTCATTACAACTTTGATCGTTACAATGAAATAAAAAGATAGCCTTTTTATAAGACCGGTACACAATGAAAACAAAAGAAATGCAACTCCTTTCAAACAAACGCAAGAGCTGTTTGTCATCTCTTGCTTGCGTGGGTCTTTGGCCTGTGACGGGGACGTTGATATCCGTGGACCACCGGGGCAATCAGATCTGTTCTGAGAAAATCAGGCAGAGCTTCGTCTATCCGCAAAGGGATATAGAAGCAGAACTTCGTCGGGAGTATTGAGGAACAGTTTATACTCTTGTACTCTTTGGAGTATTGAGGAACAGTTTATACTCTTGTACTCTTTGGAGTATTGAGGAACAGTTTATACTCTTGTACTCTTTGGAGTATTGAGGAACAGTTTATACTCTTGTACTCTTTGGAGTATTGAGGAACAGTTTATACTCTTGTACTCTTTGGAGTATTGAGGAACAGTTTATACTCTTGTACTCTTTGGAGTATTGAGGAACAGTTTATACTCTTGTACTCTTTGGAGTATTGAGGAACAGTTTATACTCTTGTACTCTTTGGAGTATTGAGGAACAGTTTATACTCTTGTACTCTTTGGAGTATTGAGGAACAGTTTATACTCTTGTACTCTTTGGAGTATTGAGGAACAGTTTATACTCTTGTACTCTTTGGAGTATTGAGGAACAGTTTATACTCTTGTACTCTTTGGAGTATTGAGGAACAGTTTATACTCTTGTACTCTTTGGAGTATTGAGGAACAGTTTATACTCTTGTACTCTTTGGAGTATTGAGGAACAGTTTATACTCTTGTACTCTTTGGAGTATTGAGGAACAGTTTATACTCTTGTACTCTTTGGAGTATTGAGGAACAGTTTATACTCTTGTACTCTTTGGAGTATTGAGGAACAGTTTATACTCTTGTACTCTTTGGAGTATTGAGGAACAGTTTATACTCTTGTACTCTTTGGAGTATTGAGGAACAGTTTATACTCTTGTACTCTTTGGAGTATTGAGGAACAGTTTATACTCTTGTACTCTTTGGAGTATTGAGGAACAGTTTATACTCTTGTACTCTTTGGAGTATTGAGGAACAGTTTATACTCTTGTACTCTTTGGAGTATTGAGGAACAGTTTATACTCTTGTACTCTTTGGAGTATTGAGGAACAGTTTATACTCTTGTACTCTTTGGAGTATTGAGGAACAGTTTATACTCTTGTACTCTTTGGAGTATTGAGGAACAGTTTATACTCTTGTACTCTTTGGAGTATTGAGGAACAGTTTATACTCTTGTACTCTTTGGAGTATTGAGGAACAGTTTATACTCTTGTACTCTTTGGAGTATTGAGGAACAGTTTATACTCTTGTACTCTTTGGAGTATTGAGGAACAGTTTATACTCTTGTACTCTTTGGAGTATTGAGGAACAGTTTATACTCTTGTACTCTTTGGAGTATTGAGGAACAGTTTATACTCTTGTACTCTTTGGAGTATTGAGGAACAGTTTATACTCTTGTACTCTTTGGAGTATTGAGGAACAGTTTATACTCTTGTACTCTTTGGAGTATTGAGGAACAGTTTATACTCTTGTACTCTTTGGAGTATTGAGGAACAGTTTATACTCTTGTACTCTTTGGAGTATTGAGGAACAGTTTATACTCTTGTACTCTTTGGAGTATTGAGGAACAGTTTATACTCTTGTACTCTTTGGAGTATTGAGGAACAGTTTATACTCTTGTACTCTTTGGAGTATTGAGGAACAGTTTATACTCTTGTACTCTTTGGAGTATTGAGGAACAGTTTATACTCTTGTACTCTTTGGAGTATTGAGGAACAGTTTATACTCTTGTACTCTTTGGAGTATTGAGGAACAGTTTATACTCTTGTACTCTTTGGAGTATTGAGGAACAGTTTATACTCTTGTACTCTTTGGAGTATTGAGGAACAGTTTATACTCTTGTACTCTTTGGAGTATTGAGGAACAGTTTATACTCTTGTACTCTTTGGAGTATTGAGGAACAGTTTATACTCTTGTACTCTTTGGAGTATTGAGGAACAGTTTATACTCTTGTACTCTTTGGAGTATTGAGGAACAGTTTATACTCTTGTACTCTTTGGAGTATTGAGGAACAGTTTATACTCTTGTACTCTTTGGAGTATTGAGGAACAGTTTATACTCTTGTACTCTTTGGAGTATTGAGGAACAGTTTATACTCTTGTACTCTTTGGAGTATTGAGGAACAGTTTATACTCTTGTACTCTTTGGAGTATTGAGGAACAGTTTATACTCTTGTACTCTTTGGAGTATTGAGGAACAGTTTATACTCTTGTACTCTTTGGAGTATTGAGGAACAGTTTATACTCTTGTACTCTTTGGAGTATTGAGGAACAGTTTATACTCTTGTACTCTTTGGAGTATTGAGGAACAGTTTATACTCTTGTACTCTTTGGAGTATTGAGGAACAGTTTATACTCTTGTACTCTTTGGAGTATTGAGGAACAGTTTATACTCTTGTACTCTTTGGAGTATTGAGGAACAGTTTATACTCTTGTACTCTTTGGAGTATTGAGGAACAGTTTATACTCTTGTACTCTTTGGAGTATTGAGGAACAGTTTATACTCTTGTACTCTTTGGAGTATTGAGGAACAGTTTATACTCTTGTACTCTTTGGAGTATTGAGGAACAGTTTATACTCTTGTACTCTTTGGAGTATTGAGGAACAGTTTATACTCTTGTACTCTTTGGAGTATTGAGGAACAGTTTATACTCTTGTACTCTTTGGAGTATTGAGGAACAGTTTATACTCTTGTACTCTTTGGAGTATTGAGGAACAGTTTATACTCTTGTACTCTTTGGAGTATTGAGGAACAGTTTATACTCTTGTACTCTTTGGAGTATTGAGGAACAGTTTATACTCTTGTACTCTTTGGAGTATTGAGGAACAGTTTATACTCTTGTACTCTTTGGAGTATTGAGGAACAGTTTATACTCTTGTACTCTTTGGAGTATTGAGGAACAGTTTATACTCTTGTACTCTTTGGAGTATTGAGGAACAGTTTATACTCTTGTACTCTTTGGAGTATTGAGGAACAGTTTATACTCTTGTACTCTTTGGAGTATTGAGGAACAGTTTATACTCTTGTACTCTTTGGAGTATTGAGGAACAGTTTATACTCTTGTACTCTTTGGAGTATTGAGGAACAGTTTATACTCTTGTACTCTTTGGAGTATTGAGGAACAGTTTATACTCTTGTACTCTTTGGAGTATTGAGGAACAGTTTATACTCTTGTACTCTTTGGAGTATTGAGGAACAGTTTATACTCTTGTACTCTTTGGAGTATTGAGGAACAGTTTATACTCTTGTACTCTTTGGAGTATTGAGGAACAGTTTATACTCTTGTACTCTTTGGAGTATTGAGGAACAGTTTATACTCTTGTACTCTTTGGAGTATTGAGGAACAGTTTATACTCTTGTACTCTTTGGAGTATTGAGGAACAGTTTATACTCTTGTACTCTTTGGAGTATTGAGGAACAGTTTATACTCTTGTACTCTTTGGAGTATTGAGGAACAGTTTATACTCTTGTACTCTTTGGAGTATTGAGGAACAGTTTATACTCTTGTACTCTTTGGAGTATTGAGGAACAGTTTATACTCTTGTACTCTTTGGAGTATTGAGGAACAGTTTATACTCTTGTACTCTTTGGAGTATTGAGGAACAGTTTATACTCTTGTACTCTTTGGAGTATTGAGGAACAGTTTATACTCTTGTACTCTTTGGAGTATTGCCGTTTTCAATCGGCTTACCCTAGCGTTATAACGCCGGCTTCAACCAAGGTCTGGATGTTATTCTTGAGAGCAAAGCATTCCTTGGTGGGGTGGAGGATCCTTCTGTGGTACTCGCAGTACGTTGGATCCGCAGAATCGCCATCTTCCTCTTGATGCGTGATGGGCGGGAGTTTGATTTTGTTGTTTTCGAGAAGGGTCTCGAAAATAGCTGGAACGTCTTCGTCTTTGAACGAGTACTCGTTTTGGAGCTCCTCGTCTGAATTCTCCTGTTGTTCCCAGGACTGCTGTTGTGACGTTTGATCATCGTCAATAACCGTTGCAGGTACGTCCTCTTCATCATGAGGTATGAGATCCGAATCCGGAGGATTAACCATCGGTTGGTTTCTCTCGACCTTCCGCCTTCTGATGAAGCGTTCAGCCTGTTCTCCTCGAGCCTTCAACTCTTTCCAGGTATTGAGCGGCTCTATTCCCATCACGTCCAAGATGTTAATGGACAAGTTGTTCTGACAAGTCTGCAAGAGGAATCCGTCCATGACGGGATCCCTGCAGTTCATTGCCTGATTGCGGAAGCGTTTGATGAAGGTATCCACCGACTCTCCGCCTTTTTGTTTCTCGTCGAAGAGTGTCCTGATCGACACCTCGGTGTCATCATCGAAGAAATGGGCGAGAAACATGCTTTCCAAGTCCTCCCAGCTGTTGATGCTTCCGGGTTTGAGACGGCGGTACCAATCGAAGGCAGGCCCGCGAAGGGTGCCAACGAATGACCGAACCATCAAAGGCCCGTTGCCCGAGATCACTCCCAAGTGGGACTTGAAGTAGATCAGATGTTGAGTGGGCGAGCCCTTTCCGTTGAACGGCGTGAAGTTGATTAGGTTGAACTTCGCCGGATACGGGATCGAATCTCACTCTTTCGGGTAAGGACACGGAATGCCGGTCCTCTTCACCTCCGGGTAAGGACACGGAATACCGGTCTTCTTCACCTCTCGAGCAATCATCAGGGCGTCGATTTTTCTTTCGAGATCCTTCATCTTTTCGGCCTGAGCTGTATCCTGTTTTGGACAATTGTCGAGAGGAATGATACGACCACCCCCAGTGTTGTCATCACTGGTGGGTCCACCCCCAGCGTTGTTATTTTTAGTGGGGCCACCCCCAGTATCTTGGGTGGTGCGTCGGCCATGACGATTTCGTCCATTTCCGGATCACTGTCAACTGTGGCGTTCTGGGTGCGACGGTTGGATTCAACTAGCTGATTTGACAAAGCTCGGATTTGTTGGTCGTGCATTTGTCTCATCTCCTGCATAGCCATTTCCATTTCAAACTTGAAGATTTCCTTCTGCTTAGCCAGGGCCTCTTCAATGATTTTGGCTATCTGTTCGGTGTTGGCCATGCACACCTCTCGAGCTTGCCCTATGCTAGACGTTGTATCGTCGGAGGCGAGCGCGGAATGAGAATCTGAGAACTCATCATCGGAATGGACTCCTTCATGGACTCCATGGTCGTTGTTATATCCGACGGCTTCTAGCTGAAGCTGAACTATTCCCGAATCGATCCTGCTTCCTAAAGAGAAATTAGGGTCGGCACTACTTGAAATGATTAGGGAATTTCCTTTGTTGACCATATTGATGGTAACTTCTAGGAGTTCATCATCTCGAGCAGCCGATCCTCTTTGGTGGGAACGCCTTGATTTGGGCTTTGTCGTTCCATCGGAGATTCTCTCGGATATCGAGACCCTCTGTGGAGCGGTCTTGGGGCAGCTACAAGCTGATAATACTGCCCTGATAAATTTTGTACACGGACAGTGAGAATCCGCTTCCCGGGTGTTTCTCTTTCGAGATTCATTCGCACCCCCAGCCTGATAGTACAACTCACTGACGTTGCCGTCGGGGTAACCTATTGGCTGCTCACATGGGTTCTCAGGTATAACGCATTTGTCTGTCCGACGCGTCTTCTTCTGAGTAGACATT
>NW_017974213.1:0-2662 GCF_001876935.1 Asparagus officinalis
GATGTTCATCGTCGCTCGTTAACGTTGAACCGCTTGTGGAGACCTATAGGCAATTTTCGATGCCTACAGTAACTTCTAGGGGTTCATCATCTTGAGCAGCCGATCCTCTTTGGTGGGAATGCCTTGATTTGGGCTCCGTCATTCCATTGGGGATTCTCTCGAATATCGAGACCCTCTGTGGAGCGGTCTTGGGGCAGCTACATGTTGATAATACTGCCCTGATAAATTTGGTACACGGACAGTGAGAGTCCGTTTCCCGGGTATTTTTCTTTTGAGATTCATTTGTACCCCCAGCCTGATAGCACAACTCCTCGACGTTGCGGTCGGAGTAACCTATCGGCTGCTCACATGGGTTCTCAGGTATAACGCGTCCGTCTGTCCGACGCGTTTTCTTCTGAGTAATCATTGCCTTGTTGGCTTTTACAGGAGTCTCACGTTTGGGATCACACCTTCGTGAGGGTGAAACCTTAACGGGCTCCTGATTTTTCGTATGCATCGCCAAGCAGGTCATCGCAGCAGTCAACTTGCTAGGAAGTCGTGTACGACCCCCAGTTTGGATGTTGGCTCGAAGCTCCTTCAACGATCTCCAGCTTTCCTTGACAAACGCTTTTCCTCGATTCTCGGATAGAGCACCGATACAGTTGTTCAGAGGAAATCCACGCTACGGTGGGGCTTTACCGGAGGTTCGGGATCTGAAATTGACGAAGGTTGAAGAGCAATAATATTACCTGCCTTTACCTTAGGCGCTATTTTGGCCTTTGGCACCCAAACTTGTTTGGATCTCGGCGATCTATTGACTGCCTCTCCCTTTTGTATTTCTCGTGCTTTTTGCACCAGGGCTCGGGCATGCGCACGCAAGGCGCGGCGCTTCTGGATTCGCTCCTCGAGAGTAGAACGGGTTCTTTTGACATGAACCCATTTGTTCGTTTTTGCTTTGGAGGAGGGGCTGGTTGTTTGCCGTTGTTGTTCTTGGCGATGTCTGGACTTGAGATCTTCATTGTAGCGGATCCCATCCATCGGTTCCAAAGCTTTGGCCAGCTGACGAGCAAGGCTTTGACGCCGTCTTTGTCGCGCTCTTTTTGATAATGTTGGAGCATCTTCAGTAGCCATCTCCTCGGAGGAAGAGGAGTCCGGCTCTGCGATCTTGACCACGTTGGACGACGCGGGGACGTTACGTGGTGCAAGTGCAGAGGAGGAGTCCGGACCTGCGATCTCGACCACGTTGGACGACGCTGCAAGTGCAGCGGCGGCAACGGGGTCTTGGATTTTTGAGCCGAAGGACCTGCAAACATTTATGAAAGAGGTTACCTTTCTGTACCCGTTTGGAGAGGCGGATCTGGAGGAGGAGGAAGAGAGGCCTTCTTTGAACTGTTGTTGATCGAGCTCGTGTTCTTCATTCACCCGGATCTTGAATGCCGGCTGCGTCACGACGGCGTCGGTAGCGATGCCGTTGGCTCCCACTGTGGTCGCCAGCTTGTTTGCGGCAAAAGTTGCTGTATTCATTGCTGCATTCATTACAACTTTGATCGTTACTCTTTTTATAAGACCTTTACACAATGAAAACAAAAGAAATGCAACTCCTTTCAAACAAACGCAAGAGCTGTTTGTCATCTCTTGCTTGCGTGGGTCTTTGGCCTGTGACGGGGACGTTGATATCCGTGGACCACCGGGCAACTCAGATCTGGTCCGGATAAATCGGACAGAGTTTCGTTGATCCGCGTGAGATCTAGAAACTTTCTGATCCGGATAAATCGGACAGAGCTTCGTTTATCCGCGGGGGATATAGAAGCAGAGCTTCGTCGATCCGCGTGAGATCTAGAAGCTATAAGCGTATACCTCGGCTAAAACGAGGTAATAGCTCTTCTTAGTATCAACGCTAAGGCCGATACTAAGGATCCGACGGGCGATGAAGACTGATGTAGGCCACTCCTCCTCTCGTTGAAGCACACGGGCACTCTCCAATGCAGCAGGGCTTCGCCAAGGCTCTCCAAAAATCCCCCTCTTTTCCAAAGGCCCAAGGGGGCTATTTATAGGCATATAGGAGTAGGTAGGGGGTAGGTAGGGGCTCGGACACCCCTAGGGTGTCTCAAGAAATCCGAGACACCCCTAGGGGTGTCTCGGATTTTCCGAGACACCCTTGGGTGTCTCGGAAATTCCGAGACACCCTTGGGGTGTCTCGGAAATTCCGAGACACCCCTAGGGGTGTCTCGGAAATTCCGAGACACCCCAAGGGTGTCTCGGAATTTCCGAGACACCCAAGGGTGTCTCGGAAACCCAAGGGTGTCTCGGAATTTCCGAGACACCCAAGGGTGTCTCGGAATTTCCGAGACACCCAAGGGTGTCTCGGAAAATCCGAGACACCCCTAGGGGTGTCTCGGATTTCTTGAGACACCCTAGGGGTGTCCGAGCCCCCTACCTACCCCCTACCTACTCCTAAATGCTATAAATAGCTCCCTAGTGCCTTGCTTTTGAGGGAGGATTTTTGGAGAGCCTTGGCGAAGCCCTGCTGCAGTGAAGAGTGGTCGTGCGCTTCAACAAGGAGAGGAGAGGTCTACATCAGAGCTCATCGCCCGTCGGATCCTTAGTATCGGCCTTAGCGTTGATACTAAGAAGAGCTATTACCTCGCTTTAGCCGAGGTATACGCTTATAGCTTCTAGATCT
>NW_017974213.1:2677-6276 GCF_001876935.1 Asparagus officinalis
CACTGTTCACAAAAAGGACAATGCCCTTCGTGCCTCGACCACTCTACAGATAATCCAACCACCAGAGCGGATCGAGCTCTTCGTCAAGCATCCAACGCACCCAGAATCACTCAAATCCGAGTTCGGACGAAGAATCTACGGGGAAAACAACTCAAACACCTCAAACGGAGTCTCGGGAGGTCGAAACACCCCGGGGGTGTCTAGGAAAAGCCTAGACACCACAGGGGTGTCTCGGCCAAGCCCAGACACCCCAAGGGGTGTCTCGGCCTGGCCGAGACACCCCAAGGGTGTCTCGGCCATGGCCGAGACACCAGGGGGTGTCCACACCCCCTAGAGGTCCCTAGACCCCCCTACACACCCTCATTTGCCTATAAATAGCCCCCTTTACCTCTTGTTTTGGGGGAGGATTTTTAGAGAGCCTTGGCGAAGCCCTGCTGCAGCAAAGAGTGGTCGTGCGCTTCAACCGAGGAGGAGAGGTCTACATCAGTCTTCATCACCCATTCCCCGTCTGATCCTTAGTATTAGCCTTTAGCGTTAATACTAAGAAGAGCTAATACCTCGCTTTAGCCGAGGTATACGCTTATAGCTTCTAGATCTCACGCGGATCGACGAAGCTCTGTCCGATATTTCTGGATCAGAAGTTTCTAGATCTCACGCGGATCGACGAAGCTCTGTCCGATATTTCTGGATCAGAAGTTTCTAGATGTCCACGGATATCAACGTCCCCGTCACAGGCCAAAGACCCACGCAAGCAAGAGATGATAAACGGATCTTGCGTTTGTTTGAAAAGAGTTGTATTGCTTTTGTTTTCATTGTGTAAGGATCTTATAAAAAGGCTATCTTTTTGTTTATTTGTAACGATCGAAGTTGTAATGAATGCAGCAATGAATACGACAACTTTTGATGCAAACAAGCTGGCGACCACAGTGGGAGCCAACGGCATCGCTACCGACGCCGTCGTGACGCAACCGGCATTCAAGATCTGGGTGAATGAAGAGATCGAATACGAGTTTGATCAACAGAAGTTCGAAGAGTACCTCTCTTCCTCCTCCTCCAGATCCGCCTCTCCAAGCAGGCGCAGGAAATCCTCCTCCTCCAGAGTCGTTCGCGGGACCCTTAGCTCAAAGACCCAAGAACCCCTTGCCACCGCTGCACTCGCACCACGTGGCGTCTCCGCGTCGCCCAACGTGGTAGAGATCGCAAATCTGGGCATCTCCTCCGCCAAGAAGATGGCTACTGAAGGCGCTCCAGCTGTATCAAAGAGGACGCTCCAAAGGCGGCGTCAACGCCTTGCTCGTCAAATGGCCAAGGCTTTGGAGCCTATGGATGGGGTCCGCTACAAAGAAGATCTCAAATCGAGACAGCGCCTAGAGCAACAACGGTATGTAACCAACTCCTCCTCCCTGGCAGAAACAAACAAGTGGGTTCGTGTCACGAGGACTTGTTCCACCCTCGAAGAGAGAATCAAGAAGCGCCGCGCACTGCTTGCACATGCCCGAGCTCTCTTGCAGAAAGCCGAGGAGATGCAGAAAGAAGAGGCGGTCAAGACTCCGCCAAAACTCAAGCAAGTGTGGATGCTAAAGGCGAACCCAACGCCTAAGACAGGAGTTGAAGATGTTGCTGCCCAACCTTCACCCAAGCCAAGTCCCGTTCCCCTTACCCCGGCACCTCCGGTGGGGGCAGGTATGAACACGGACCCTTCAACATCCAGGGTTCCTGTGAAAGGTCGCCTCGGTCCCTTACCAGGGAATCGAGGTAAAGTACCTATCAAGGAGCGATTGGGTCCGTTGAAAGGTCCCCTAATGATAAACCCGACTGGGGGTCGTTCTAACTCCCCCCAGGAAAATATCAAAGGGAAAACCCCTATTGCCGACCGCATCGGGTTGCGTGTCGAAGTTCAAGAGCCCGTTAAGTTCTTACGCTCACAAAAGCGTAGACTGGAACGAGCGACTCTTGAGAACGCTAATAAAGCATCATATTCGTCTGATGATGATAATATTATATCTGGAAAATCGTACCAACACTCTGTAGGTTGCTCTAGTTATCAAACTGATAAGTTGTACTATAGAGCTGGGGGTGCGAATAAGTCTTGGAAGCGAAACGCACGAGACATGGAGCCTCACTGTCCATGTGCCAATATCATCAAGGCGGTGTTATCAGAATGCTGCTGCTCTGAAGCTCCAAGGAGGGTTTCGGTGTTCAAGAGAATCTCCACCGGAACGTCTGAAGCTAAGCCTAGGCGTTTCCATCGAAGAAGAAGGACAGTCAAAGATGGTGAATTCCCGAAGGTCACCATCAACATGGCCAGCAAAGGAGCATCGACAGGGGACAATCCCGAGCCGATCCCGCTAGTGCCCTGGTATTTAACCCATCTGCAGTCCGGAACCATTACACGAGGGACCTATGGTAGGGTTCGGACGAGATTACCATCAGAAGACGAAGGATCAGATGCCGGCTCAGCGATTGCTTCAGACAACACGGTATCCAGCGAGGGACAACCCCGCGAGGTACTCATGATCAGCGCCGAACAAATGAACAAGATGCTTGAAGACGCCCTAGCTCGGCAGAAAGAAGCTTTCAAATTCGAGATGGAGATGGCCATGCAGCAGATGAGGGAAATGTACGACCAGCAAATCGCAGCTCTGACAACTCATCAAGAAGAGCCCACTCGACCCAATCATCAGAATCAAGATGAGAATGAACGGGAAGGGAATAACGTCAACCTAATTATTCCCCCTGTCAACAACGACAATGGAGGTGGTCCTGTAGATGATAATGCAAAAGACGACCACATTACCTCTCCCCAAAGCCACTCGAAGATAGAAACGAGTGAAGACAAAAAGATGAAGGACTTAGAGAGCAAAATCAATGCATTGATGAATGCTCAAGAGGTAAAAAGATCCGGCATACCATGTCCATATCCAAGGGAGTGGGAATCAATTCCATATCCGGCAAAGTTCAATCTCATTAACTTTACGCCGTTTGATGGAAAGGGTTCCCCTACCCAACATTTAATATACTTCAAGTCCCACTTGGGAACAATCTCCGGCAACGAACCCTTGATGGTACGGTCATTCGTTGGCACTCTTCGCGGAGCGGCCTTCGATTGGTATCGTCGCCTCAAGCTGGGGAGCATCAGCAGTTGGGACGACATGGAGGACATGTTTTTGACGAACTTCTTTGACGACGACACTGAGGTCTCAATCAGCATTCTGTTTGAGGAGAAACAGAAGAATGGTGAGACAGTCGAAAACTTTGTGAAGAGGTTTCGAAATAAAGCCATGAATTGCAGGGACCCGGTCAGCGAAGATTTCATCCTCGAGACCTGTCACAACAATCTTTCCTTGGACATCCTCGAAGCTATAGGAATGGCGCCACCAAAGACCTGGAAGGATCTGAAGGTGCGGGGAGAACGAGCCGAACGATTCCTCAAAAGGAAGAAGGCGGAAAGGGGTCAAATACCTAATAATGCCCCGCAACCAAACTTTGCCCCTAAGGGAAAAGGAAAAGCACATGCACATGCCGTGAATGCGAATCAAACGTTCGAGGTGCAAGCGCAGCCACAACAGCAGCAGCAAAAGGCGCCTCAACAATCAAGG
>NW_017974214.1:0-6264 GCF_001876935.1 Asparagus officinalis
GGTAAAGGCTAATCAAATCCGTTGAAGGCTGGGGATTAGCCAAAAATCCTGAAGTCAATACCTAACACGTGTCACCGGGTAGCCTATTCCCGTAACAATAGCGAAGTCTATGTATTCGACATCATAGCACAAAGTCTCGGAGAATTCATTCTCCGAGCATAACATTACATGCGAACGGATTTAAACAATCTGCATGCTAGCCCGACTCAAACGGTAGTCGGTAAAGGCTAATCAAATCCGTTGAAGGCTGGGGGTTAGCCAAAAATCCTAAAGTCAACACCTAACACGTGTCGCCGGGTAGCCTATTCCCGTAACAATGGCGAAGCCTATGTATTCAAAGTCATAGCAACAAGTCTCAGAGGATTCAATCTCTGAGCGCAACGTTACATGAAACCAGAAATCTTATGCATCTCATGGAGAGCCAAGCCCAACTCTCCGTGCCTAGTCAGAAAGGTATTCGAATCCGGATTATAGAGCTCGCATAAGGCAAAGAAATGCTTCGGACTAACGGGTAAACCATGCATGGTGGCACGAATGGCTGCATAAAGACCGCAAGCGTGCAACTCCTCGCTCCAACGGCTCAAGACGTACTTCGTCATACGAGCCCACCAAAACCTGTCCAAAGAATGGAACCAACCATAGAATCTGTGGTGCGGTGCAGGCATCTCCCGTCCTAAGTTAGCGAGGCGATTCCTCAAAGTGGAAGCAGAGGCAAGGAACTCGTTACGAGGCGGTGCATCTAGCCCTAGTACTCCAGGACGCAGTCCAACAATATGATTCCTGCTCGAACCAGGAACTGCCTGACGAGTAATGTAGCCGCAATGAACGCTCTCATGCTCCTCTGTCAAGCACCACGACATCTCCCGTTTCACAGCCTGACGCCTAAGCTCAGTCAAAGAACGATGTCGAGGAATCTTCGGCAAATACAGGAAACTACTGCCAGCCTTATGAAGCCACTGCTCGGCGTCGATAAATGCTGCATCGGGATCTCTGACAGAATCGCCAAACAAGAAATCAGTCTTCCTGAGAGACTGAACGGAACTGGCGTCCTTCACAAGAGGTGCATCGGTAATCAACTGTCGAAGAGCTCGGTGCCCACCTTCCTTCACCGCCTGTACAACCTCAGTCGATGTGTCCAAAACGAACTGAGAGGTGACTGGGATAGGGGAAACATCGTCGGAGGTCGAATAATACTCGCCACGACGCCCGTATACTGCGTGAGATGAGAACGCTCCAGAAGGGTATTCAACTGAGAACAAGCAATTAAACGTTTGTTAATTCCAGTTATAAAAGGAAATTGAACTCATCTTACGAAGGGGTAAGATAGAGTCATTGCCTTATAAAGGGTGTGACGTTTTGGCCACGTTGCGCCTTCATAAGATAGGGTATATCGATAATATATCCCTGCCTTATAAGGCACAACGCAGCGACAAAACGCCCCCTTTATTTATGAGATAGTGTTTTGACCAAGCAAAACATATCTTTGAAGTGTCGATCCTCACCAAGGAGAATCAAGGCTTTTCCCGGTTGCCTCACCAAGGAGAACAACGGGGAGTAAAAAAAAAAGAAAAATGACCAATTTGCAAATTTCCAAGAAAAAATGGACTAATTTGTAAATTTTCAGAAAAAAGTGGCTCACCGGCATAAGAGGGAGGCGCGCCATCAGTCGGCACGGTAGAGGATTGACCCCTCGCCATACGGGACATAGAAACCTGCAAGGTAAATTGAAGGATCAGATCTAGAAAACGAAAAATCCCATTTTTACCCCAAAAAAGGCAAGTTTGAGGCATCAAATCACACCCTCAACCCTTATATGTGATCCCGCGACTCCATATACTAGATCAAACATGAAATAGATCAAGATGGCGGAGGATTTACCTGAAGAAAAGCCCAAAATCCAATAAAGGCGAGACCTTTAAGGAAACTTGAACCACACGCTCGAGGGGCCTGAGAGAAACTTTTTATTTGGAGATTTTGGGAGATTCCTCAGTCCAAGATCCAAAGGAAAGCTAGATCTAATACAGATCTGAAGTTTAGAGGGAGAAAAGAGGCTTGTGAGAAAAGAAAATCAAAAATTAGAGGGAGGAGGTGGCCGGCCCTAGAAAGAGAGGAAGAAAAAGAAAAAAATAAAGAAAAAAACCCCTTTTATAGCCTTGAACCAGATCTGGCTGAACCAGACCAGACCAGGGTTGAACCAGACCAAGCCAAATTGAGCCAGAATGAGCCAGAATGAGCCGAATGAGCCAAATTGAGCCAGAATTGAGCCTGGCTGGACCAGACCAGACCAGAATGAGCCAAATTGAGCCAGATTGAACCAGAATGAGCTAGTTTGAGCCAAATTGAACCAGTTTGAACCAAATTTGAACCAGAATTCAAATTGGAGCTGAATTAAGCATTGGAACGACTTTAGATCAACCTACGGCTCAATCCTTCACCTATTTAACCTCTCTACCATATATTTGGAAGGGTCGGAGAAATTTTTGAACCCAAATACTGCCTTTTTTGGCACACTTTTTGGGCCGGTTCAGATTATTCGAACCTAAAGAATACTCCAATAAGGTATACGAGTATAAACTATTCCCTCCTCTTTGTTGAGAAGTTTCTGGAGAATATTTTTCTAAAAATATTCTTAAGGATAACTCAACATAACTCCCAGGAGTGTATGAGTATAAACTAGACCTCCCCGCTCCAACTCCTTAAGAGCTTAAACTGTGTAGACTCCAAAATACTTACGAGTATAAACTGTGTTAAACGCCGGAAAACGCGTCACAATGAAGATTCAAAGCCGTCAACCGATGGTTAATTATATGTTGAAGCAACTAACTCGAGCTAAAAAAGCCAGGAAATCAAGAATCGACTTCAAATTCAAAATTCCGACAACGGTCAGACAATAAATGCAGTACCGGAACCCTCTCAAGCATTCGACAAAGCACCGAATAGCCTGGAGGATTGAAGGAATCGAGAACAGAAGCCATTCCAAGAGCCCGTTACACCGATTGAAGGTTGGGACAGTCATATCCAAAGTATTCCAGACTCTTCTATAAAAGAACGAGACTGGAAAACTTTGGAGGGGGTATCTGTAGGCATATAAAATTGCTTATAGGTCCCTTAACATGGCTCAATACGAACCAATGAACCATCGTGCGACGTATCCAAGCACGAACGTCAGTCCACAACACCGAAGCCAAGTGACACGCAACGAAGCGGATTAACAAGGCTACGAAGCTGACGAACCGCACGTGAACGACGGAATGAATCCACTCGCGTGCGGAATCAAATCAACGGTCCAGAGAGTCAACGAGTCATCCAACCATATAACGGATTCGAACTCAGACACCAAAGCCGATTTACTGCCTAATCGGGATCCAGACTTCCAAATCAGGATTCAGAACAAATCGGGGTTCAGAGCAACGCCACAGGCGAACCCGGATGAATCGCGATCGAGTCATGATCAGTTTTGGAATCAAACTCAGAGTCGGATTCATTACCAAATCAGGAATCAAGTCAACAAATAGATTTCAGACCAATCAACCGCATAACCGAATCACGAACGAAGCGGATACAAGAACCGAAACAACCGAACGACGGACGCAAAACCCGGAGGGGCTCGGCCGAAACCGAGCCACCTCAAGTTGGCTCGGCCAAGGCCGAGCCACCCTGAGGTGGCTCGATGGCGGTAAACAACCCCGGCGCAGGCAAACAACCCACCAAAGCGAGTGACCGAATAACAGGAGCTCGCGATTTGTTCACAAGGAGAAAAAGTTGTAATTTTCAATTTTCTTTATTTTTTGATTTTCATTGTAACCGGATCTAAAAAAGACCGGATCTTCTGTAACCGAAAAACTGTTATTCAAGATAGCAATGACATCAATGAAGAAAGCAACGAATTTTCCATCGAACAGCCCCGTGTCAAAATATCTTTACCGAATTCAAAACCGATGATTTCATGAGCTATAACACGTGATTATTGACCATTCTTTTGCGTTTGGGCGTGACTGCAAATAATTTGGCGGAGTTCAAATACAGCAATTTCATGGGTTATAACCCATGGTTTTTCGACCGTTTTGGTCCGTTTCAACCCGGGTGAGATTTCTTATGTTATAACCCATTGTTCGAATTTCACGAGTTCGTGAGCTATAGGCAATGATTTGTCCCCAACTTCGAAGGTTTCGTCTGACGGCAAATGACATGGCTGAGTGAAATTTCATGAGCTGTAACCCATGAATTTTGACCATTTTATTCTTATTCAGCGGGTGTCATAAATGTCAAAACAGACGATTTCATGAGCTATAGTTCGTACGATTTCTGACCATTTTGGTCTGTTCGATGCCCCGTGTCATAATATCTTTGTCGAATTCAAAACCGACGATTTTTTATTCTTATTCAGCGGGTGTCATAAATGTCAAAACAGACGATTTCATGAGCTATAGTTCGTACGATTTCTGACCATTTTGGTCTGTTCGATGCCCCGTGTCATAATATCTTTGTCGAATTCAAAACCGACGATTTCATGAGCTATAACACATGATTATAGACCCTTCTCGTATGTATGGGGTAGGCGGTAAATAATTAGACGGAGTTCAAATATCGTGATTTTACGGGTTATAACCCATTGTTTTACGACCGTTTCGGTCCGTTTTGAACCGGGCGCGATTTCATGGATTATAACCCATTGCTCTAATTTCACAAATTCGTTAGCTATAGGCAACGATTTGTCCCAAACTTCTACGGTTTCTTTCGACGGAAAATGGCACGACATAGTCAAATTTCATGATTTCGTGAGCTATAACCCATGAAATTTGTCCATTTACGCACCTTTTTCAGCCCGTGCAGATAAATAGGCGGAGTGCATATTTCGCGATTTCGTGAGCTATAACCTATGATTTCTCACACATTTTGTCAGTTTTTTCGTTCCGTTTCGACCCGACGCCAGAAAGTTTTGCCGAATTCAAAACTAACAATTTCTGTTTTGTAACCCATGAATATTGACCATTTTCTTCTTTTCCTATCAGGTTTTGGAAATGTCAAAACCGATGATTTTATAAGCTATTGTCCGTACGATTTCTGACCATTTTGGTCTGTTCGACACCCCGTGTCAAAATATCTTTGCCGAATTCAAAATCGATGATTTCATGAGCTATAACACGTGATTATAGACCCTACTCGTGCGTTTGGGCACGGCGAAAAATAATTATGCGGGGCTCAAATATCGCGATTTCATGAGTTAAAACGCATGGTTTTCCGACCGTTTAGGTTCGTTTCTACCTGGGAGCGATTTCATAGGTTATAATAACCCATTGTTCAAACTCACGAGATCACGAGCTATAGGAAATAATTTTCTCCCAACTTTGATGGTTTCGTCTAACGGCAAATGACTCGGCGGAGTCAAATTTCACGATATCGTCAGCTATAACCCACGAAATTTGCCCATTTACGTCCCTTTTCAACCCGGTGTAGACAATAAGTTGGAGTTAATATTTCTCAATTTCGTGAGCTATAACCCATGATTTCTGTCACATTTTGTCAGTTTAGGTCTGCTTCAACCTAGCACAAGAAATCTTTGCCAAATTAAAAACCGACAATTTCATGATCTGTAACCCATGAATTTTGACCAATTCATTTGTTCTGGTCCGGTGTCGAAAATGTTGAAACCGATTATTTTATAAGCTATTATCCGTACGACTTCTAAACATTTTGTTCTGAAACCGATTATTTTATAAGCTATTATCCGTACGACTTCTAAACATTTTGTTCTGTTTGACGCCCCGCGTCAAAATATCTTTACCGAATTCAAAACCCCGTACGACTTCTAAACATTTTGTTCTGTTTGACGCCCCGCGTCAAAATATCTTTACCGAATTCAAAACTGATGATTTCATGAGCTATAACACGTGATTATTGACCCTTCTCGTGCGTTTGGGCATGACAGCAAATAATTTGGCGGAGTTGAAATACAGCAATTTCATGGGTTATAACCCATGGTTTTTTGACCGTTTTGGTCCGTTTCAACCCGGGTGAGATTTCTTATGTTATAACCCATTGTTCGAATTTTACGAGTTCGTGAGCTATAGGCAATGATTTGTCCCCAACTTCGAAGGTTTCGTCCGACGGCAAATGACTTGGCTGAGTGAAATTTCATGATTTCATTAGCTGTAACCCATGAATATTGACTATTTTATTCTTATTCAGCGGGTATCATAAATGTCAAAACAGACGATTTCATGAGCTATAGTTCGTACGATTTCTGACCATTTTGGTCTGTTC
>NW_017974215.1:0-9761 GCF_001876935.1 Asparagus officinalis
CGCGCTTGTCCCCGGATCTAATGTTAGTTCAATATAACCGTTGAATAAGAACATCGCCCACCGTCCACATATTCACACATTATGGCAGGTTGTTATTAATAAGCACCAAAATCGCATGCGCTTACACCATGGGAATTTCATCCTGAATTCCTAAGAAAGGGATATGCCGACCCTAACACGCGTCGCGTTTCGTCTTTACCGATTGAAAAAGACACAGAAGTTCGATTTCTGGGGTATCTCATCCCGAAGCCTAAGTAGGGATACAGTCAACGTCTAAATACACGTTGCCAGGTAGCCTATTCGCCGTAACAATGGCGAAGCCTAATGTATTCAACATCATAGCACAAAGTCTCAGAGAATTCACTCTCTAGCACAGACGTTATAGATGGCGGAACCGATTTAGACAATCCGCATGCTAGCCGACTCAAACAGTAGTCGTAAAGCTAATCAAACCCGGTTGAAGGCTGGGGTTAGCCAAAACCCCCAAAGTCCGACGCCTAAGCACGCGTCGGCCAGGTAGTCTATTCCCGGCAGACAAGACGAAGTCCTTACGTATTCAATATCGTAGACTAAAAGGGTATTAACTCTTTAGGCTAACGTCACATGCGGACGGACTAAACAATCCCGCATTGCTAAGCTCCGACTCAAACGGTAGTGCGTAAAGCGCACTCAAACCCGTGGTGATGGCTGAGGATTTGGCCAAAAATCCTATAAATACGAGAGTCACTGAAGGCATGTCAGCTCTCTTGTTTGGCTCGAGTGACCTGAGCACATACACGTTCAAACCGCCTAAGGTCTACGCGCAGACAACCGCGTAACTCTTAGGTCACAGCCAGTTCAACGCGTTACGATCAAAAAGTCACGTACGACGTTCAAAAACCACTACGCTCACGGCCGGACAATGCGTACCAATAGGTCAATCGGCCCGATGCATGCGTTCAATGCAAAACAGTCAAAGCGTACGACATTGCGAACCCTAGGGTCAACGCCGCTGGTCAACACGTAAACCTAGTCAATGCGCTATTCAATGCGTTGCAATGAAAAATCTGTCAACCTCCGACAAAGTATACGAGTATAAATGAGCTTTCGTTACTCCAGCAAAAGTATTACGAGTATAAACTTGCTTCTTAAATACTCCAATAAGGGGTATATGAGTATAAACTGTTCCCCATAATTTGTTGAGAATTTTCTGAGAGTATTTTTTCTAAAAAATTTTCTTAAGGAATAACTCAACAACACTTACGCCGGACACGCGTTGTGCAGGATATAATGACTGCGAACCGCCAACACGCTGGTCAGCTAAATCAGGCGAACCGACTCAAAGTTCAAAATTCGCGAACAAGGTCAGACATTTAAAAAAATTGGCAGCCCGAAACTCTTTCAGACGATTCGACAAAGCAAACCGAATAGCCTGAGAATGAAGGAATCAGAACGGAAGTGATTCCAAGGTCCGATTACAACACCGACTGAAGGTTGGACAAGTAAAATATCCAAAGTCTTCAGACTCTCCTATAAAAGGACGAGACTGAATACTTTGGAGGGGTATCTGTAGGCATATAAAATTGCTTATAGGTCCCCTAGCACAGCTCGGCACAAACCGACGAACCAATGAGGCGACGAGATCGACGAATCGCACAGAAGCGACAGAATGCATCCATACGCGTTCGGAATTTGTGCCTAGGCACCCTGAGGTGGCCGGCCCAGATTTGTGCCTAGGCACAGATCTGAGTGCCTATAAATAGGCTAGGCCTTGGTTCATTTTAGAGACGAACCAACGAGGCGACGAGATCGACGAATCGCACAGAAGCGACAGAATGCATCCATACGCGTTCGGAATCAAGCCAAGTGTTAAGGAATCAACGAGTCATCCAACCGAGAACAGACTCGGACGAATCACGATCGAATCAAGATCACGGAAGCGACGGAATGCATCCATACGCGTTCGGAATCAAGCCAAGTGTTAAGGAATCAACGAGTCATCCAACCGAGAACAGACTCGGACGAATCACGATCGAATCAAGATCAGTTTCGGACTCGAACTCAGAAGCGGATTTACTGCCAAATCAGGAATCCGACTTACTGCCAGATCAGATCAACCAATCAGAGTCTCAATCAACCGAATCACGGACAAACCGAGACAAATGCAAAAACGACAAAAGTCAAACACCCGCGGGGGCTCGGCCAAAAGCCGAGCCACCTCAAGGTGGCTCGGCCTTAGCCGAGCCACCATCGATAGACTATTACAAGAGTGTACGATGGAATCATTAATGAAGAAAGCAACAAATTTCCCCGCGAACACTTCTAATTTCGGTTTTGGTGTTCTTCCTCTCCATCCTTCTATCCTCCATTGATTCATTCTCAAGGATTCCTCAACCCTTCAAGAGGAGCTCGGATTTTGGGTGTCTCCCATTATGTTCATTTGGCCACAAGCTTGAGGGGTATTTTAGGCAAGAGGACCAAAAGTTGTTGGAGGGGTTTATTTGCAAAACAGCCCATAAATGTCTTAGAGGGACTTATTTGCAAAAGGCAGTGAACTTATGGCTGAAATCCAATGAGTTTTGACCACGAACTCATGATCAAAATTTTGATAAGGCATGTGGAGCCCAAACCAAGATTTTGTAGAGGGGCTTTTATGCAAAATTGGCTGAATTCTGCAAAAGGGCTCATTTGCAAATTTTAACCAAAATTGTGGGGTACCGGGGTGTTATATGATCGAATGTGACGATCATGACCCGGGTCACGCGTGTCCTTGACCTAGATTTTGGCCTTGAACACAAAGGGTATTTTGGGTATTTCACCAAAATTCACCGTGAAAGATGACAATCATCGTGCACGAAATTTGTAGGTTTAATTAGACTTCAATTATGAAATCCTATTTGTGTATAGGATTTTAATTAAAGTTCTTAATTTCCCTTTTAAATTTCGTATATTCATGTTTTAGATTGTACCTGACTTGCTGCTTTTCGTTGCAGATTTGCAATGTCTCCGCGTCGATCTCGTCCCCGGAGGAGCCGTTCTCGTTCACAGCATAGTGAGGAGGAGGTCCCCACGACATCCTCTCCCGCGGCTTCATTTTTCGGGGGTGAGAATTTATGCAGAGATTTTGTCTTACATCCCTGATTGACCTCTTTGCGGGTCATGAAGGAAGAACCGATACCTCTCTCGCGGAGGGTAAGGTTTCAGACTTGTTTTGCTTAGCCAATTCAAGTCTTCGGATATATTGGGGCGATTTTGTGTTGTCCTACACCTTATAGGTCGGTGTACGTTACCACGTTATTCACGTGATGACGCATGCCGTCCTTCTGGTGTAGGTCACTCAAAATCGTCTCTCCAATTATTCCGTGGATGAGTCTATCATTCTTCTTACGAGATGGATTTTCTGATTCCGCCCTTGTGCTTTATTGCAGTGGAATTTCCCGCGGGTAGCCTTCCTCCTCACGCCAACACCGGATGTAGTCGGGAGGTTTTCTCTTCCGCTACTCTTAGGCAGGCTGTTGGCCCACTTCCTCGGTTCGACGGGGATCGTCCAAATGACTCTTGCCGTTCGATACAGGAAGGAGGGCGCCATTGCTTGCGCCAACTTATCACAGATGCCTCCTTCACCCCTGATTCTACTTCCACTCAGGTTCTAAAGAAGCCGGGTTTTCTATTTGGAGATCATGTCAGGGATCCTGCCACGCTGACTCTTTGTGAGGAGCATTGGTTAACTCTTGACGGTGGAGCCTGTTTGTACATCCCTTCGATTCCACGCCACTATTCTTTCAGTCATTTGAAGGGGCAAGCCGTGGACCGGCAGATGTCTTGGCATCTTACTGAAGATGCTGATCGGGTTCAATGCGGATATGCTACTCACCATAAGACTCCTGGCTCTGAGGGGTATCATGACGTGCGTGGTCTACGACCCGGGATCATGGGTCTTGATACTGCACCCCCAGGCGAGGTGTCAGCTGCTGCTCCGACTGTGAGCAACCGTCTGGCTCTTCTTGGGAGACAGTTACCCCCATCGGAGTACAGATGTTATGGCTGGGCTTCCTCCCTAGCCAAAGGGTGGTGGGCGCGCATGACTGGTTTCGTCTTGGCGCGCTGGGAGAGGGATCTGAAGAGCAGTGGGTTGTATGCACCCATACGAGCTACTATGTACGGCATCCCAGTCAGCTGTCGCCATTTCTTGGCTTTGCTGGAGACTTATGTGCCCGATAGCAACACCTTCCTGACCAGCGGAGGTGAGCTAGGGTTGGCCTTGCACGAGATGCATTATGTTTCGGGTCTTCCGATGGGGGACTGTCCGTATCAGGAGTACTTCCCTACGAACCAGCAGCTGGAGTGTATGAAGAAAGATACTCCGGACATGTATGACACACTCTGGGATCTTACTTGCCACTACTACACTTCTTTGATCCAAACTTCTCCCCAAGCGAGAAGGAAGAGGCAGATCAGCTTGAAGCAGTTTGCCAGCTACTTGTTCCAGAACTTGGAAGGTGATTCCAGTGCGCCCATTCATGAATTAGACGTGATGACTCCTTCGGCCGTTAATGAGTTGTTGGAAAAGGCTGAGGTTCGTTCCTACACTATCGGCAGTGCTGAGGGGGCTTTTCCCGCGGGGACAAAGTTTCGCTCTTTTCTCCGCCGCGCACAGAGGTCTATAGGGTCCCGGGCGCTATTAGCAGGCTACCTTGCCCTTTGGTTGAAGAAGTGTGTCGTCCCGCACCAACCTTCTGACGCTCTACCCATCGAGGTGCTCTTCCCTGCAGTTCAGCTGGCTTATGGGAGAGAGCTTTCCCTGCTCCCAGCAATGGTTGCTAGTATCCATTGCGGGCTCAGGGGTCTGGTTAGCAGTTTTACACATATGGGTTCTGAACCATCAGCTGAGCTGGTTTGCCCAAAGGTTGAGCTCCCTTACGCATATTTGATGGCGTGGCTCGTTCTTCACCGTCCCGACTTGATGTCGGCCCCCAGCGTTGTTGACATCCCTGTCCCCTTCATGCAATTGTTGGAGCAGAGCAGATGGTTTGGGAGCAAATTTAGTGATGTTCAGCGAGAGCTCCGGGTCCGCAAGAGTTGGGAGTTCTTTAAGTGTTTCCCTCACTTTTCAGGTCGCTATGGCGACGTGCTGATTGATGAGGAGAAACCTAGAAGTGACCGGACCGTTCTTGACGCTGGTTGCTTCCGGTGGTTAGTGAACATCCGTGTAGGCTATCTCGTCCTTCGGGTGAAGAACCAGTGCCACATAGAGCCTTATCTCCCTTGCCGCTTTGCTCGACAATTCGGCTATGACCAACTGTATGTCGGGAATCCGAGCCGCAGCCTGCGGGTTGAGGGAGGATTGATTGATGGCGTTCGAGCGTGGCTATGGACGATGGTGGGCTGTACTGGAGCCCGTTTTGCTCTTCCTTCGTATCGGCGTAAGCCATTGATCACTTTCCTCAGCTGCAAGTGGTTCCTTTCTGCATATGAGTCCATCAGCGTGAGGAGCCTCTCAGAGTTGCAGTCCGAGTACGCGGTCCGGGCTGCTATGATGGCTGGTCGCAGAGCTGAGCTTGCTCAGAAGCGGAGAAAAGGGCATGCCAAATCTCTTGTCTCAGACGAAGAAGAACTTCTCCCTACGGGTGATGATGACGAGACCTCCGAGGACGAGTATGCGGACGCAGATACCGGCAGAGGGGATCTCGATACTGGTTTGTCCTGTCTCTTTTAATTTTCATTTTCCATAAATGACAGCTCTTTTTCATTGAAATGGCTATTGTCACTTTAGGTAGGACAGCCGATGATCATGAGCCACCAGCTCCTACACACGTTGAAACGTGTGATAGGCCTGCGCATGTTCGACCCGTTGGCCCTCGGAGGGTTGGTGCCCCGAAGAGGAAGAAGACCGCCCATAAGTCCCATGACGATCAGCGTCCCTGTGGAGTGGACTTAGGGAGCAACGCCGATGGAGGGGGAGGTAACATTCGATTGCTCTTGCTTCAAGGTTGTTTACCTTTTGGGGATTTGTGACCATGTTTTGTGCTCCAGGTTTCTTCGAAGAGGGCGAACTCCCACCGGGTTCGGCGTCCCCTGGTGTTGACAATATGGATTGCTTTGTGCAACAAATGTGCGATGCTCTTCACGACGGGTCCTTGGGCATCGATCTAAACATCGACCTTGAGCAGATGAATAATGTTGAGCCCGCAGCCCCTTATTCAGGTATATCCACATTCGATGTCATTTTCCTCAAGCATGGGGAAGGAAGACTTCTCGTTTTTGCTGAAAGTATCTTCTCGAGCTTTCCTCATCTTTCATCATTCAGGTTACCCTGCAGATGTTGCGATGGAGGGGCCAAGCTTCTCGAAGCCGGATGCCGGCTTATTAGCTGACATGTTGGCTGAGCAAACTTCCAGAGGGACCGAGAGACCATTCTTTGGGAATGATTCGTCTACTGGTACATATCTGATTCTCCTCCTCTTGACCGATCTTTTATTTGACTAATGAATGATTGACTATCGCAGCGTCAACTATTGGAGTTAGCCCGGTATCTATCCCTGGCATATCCAGTTTGCCTCAGAGTGACGGGCTTGCAGGTATGCATACGATTCAGGGATATTGTACTTTTCTTATGTTCATCTGTCTTTTGACTAACATATGAGTGTAATCATAGGACCAGCCACTAGGACCGATTCTCATATGACTCCTGGCATCCCTCAAATGCCTACGGGTGAAGGATCTATAGGTATGTAGATGACTGTACTATCCCAATCCTTCTTATTGGTCTAAATTTTCATTTTGACTAATAAGAGAGTGCCATCATAGGACCAGCCGTTTGGGCCGATACTCTTATGACTCTTGGCATCCCGGCTGTATCTGAGGACGGGGGGATTGCAGGTATGCATACGATTTTCTTGTCCCGATTCTCCTTACTTATCCAAATTTCCATTTGGTTAATATAGGAGTGTCACTGTAGGACCAGGCGTCGGGCCCGATACTACTACAGTTCCCGGGGCTGAAAGTCTTCATAGCAGTGGTGCCTCCCCGTCTTTGCCGAGTGGTACGAGCAATCCTCCTGCAGGGGCTGACGTACCTTCTTCTGCTGCTATCCCAGAGCCGGTCGGACCTCAACCCGAGGGGACGTCTGTTGGTGTCGGTATGTTCAGAACTTGCCTTTTGACTTTCCTTTTCATACTCGATAATCCACTGAGCTTCTATGTTTCTGCTTGTAGGATCTCGCTCTTCTTTGCACGGAGCGTGTCCGTAGCCTTTTGGTCGATACTGATCCTGACAGAGAGGCTTTCCGTACGGACCTCAGTTTCTTCACCGCCTTCTATAATGGCTTAATCGAGAAGCTTCTTCACCGAGGAGGCGGCTTTGATCAGTTCCGGCGTTCCTTCTCTCGCCACATGACGATGATGAGGGAAGAAGGATACCCGGAATTGGCTGATTCCTTCGTTGCTGATTTCGCCGCCCTGGAGTCAGAGATACGAGAGTTGAAGGAACTGGAGGTTACCGGGGCTTCTTCTTTCGTGTCCTCTGAGTTGGAGCATAGGATGGCGCAGTGGCGTGACCTGAGATCTTCCATCGGGTGTGAGCTTCAGTCACGTGAGAGCTCCATTGCGCATCTAATGGCTAACATGGCGAGGAAGGATAGGGAGAAAGCTGAGTTACTCCGCTCCTTGGACTCGAATCGCGAGGAAGCGACTAGGTTGAAGGAGCCCTTGAAGCGTGCCGAGGAATCCGCCGTTCTTATTGCCGATGACCTGATTGGACTAGAGCATTCTCGTGACTGTTTGCGGAAAAAGTTGCTGTATTCATTGCTGCATTCATTACAACTTTGATCGTTACAATGAAAATAAAAGGATAGACCTTTTTATAAGACTGTACACAAGGAAAACAAAAGAAATACAACTCATTTCAAACAAACGCAAGATCTGTTCAATCATCCTCTTGCTTGCCGTGGTCTTTTGCCTGTGATGGGGATGTTGATTATCGTGGACCACCGGCCGGCACTCAGATCTGGTCGAGAAAAATCCGCGGCAGCAGCTTCGTCATATTCCGCGGAGGGATATTAGAACTTCTGATACCCCGAAAAACTCGGACAGAGCTTCGTCGATCCGCGGGGCGATCTAAAAGCTATTGAAGCTATAATCTCGGCTAAAGCGAGACACCAGCTCTACTAGTATCACCGCTAAGGGGGCAATACTAAGAAAAAAAAAGGGGAATGAAGAGAAGGCTCCTTTGCTGCCAGAAGGCTCGCTCACTCCTCGCCTCCGGCAGCGGCTTCGCTAGGCTCTCTCCAAGAAATCCTCAAGGCCACCCAAAGAAATCAAGAGCTAAAATCCAGGAGCCCTTTGAAATGCAAGGCCTAAGGGGCCTATTTATTAGGAAACCCCAAGAGGGGGGGTATGCCGTAAAAGGGTGAGGACACACCCCTTTGGGGTTGTCTTGGCGGCAAGACACCCCTGGGGGGTTACTCGGCAGGCCGAGACACCCTAGGGTGCTCGGCCTTGGCCGAGACACCTAGGGTGTCTCAGCTTGGCCGAGACACCCTTGCGGGTTTTTTCCTTGCTTGGCCGAGACACCCTGGGTCTTGGTCTTGGCCAGACAACTCCTCCGTGTTGTTGCGTATTGTTCTCTGAAGTCTCCATTTGATTTTTGTTTTTTTGGTTTTCTCTCTTATCTCTTTCCGGATTCGTTATATGATTTTTTTTGGGCGTGTTGGATGCGCGCACTATGATTTGATCGCTCTTTATTGATTTATCTGTTTATATGTTGTCGTTTTTATGTTGCTGTCCTTTGGTGAACAGTGCCGGCTTCCCATTGGTCCGTGGTTCTCTTTTTTTTTTGTTGGATTCCGGAAGTCCTATCGCTCATGGTAATTTATATCTTTCTGATTCACTTCAGCCGTTCTCTTGACGTCCGATTAGGCTAATGTGGATTGGTGGTGATGGTTGCGTCATCGTCAGGGCGCCTTTTACACTTTTATGTTGTGGAGATATTCTATAGGCATTTTTTCCTCAATATATTACTCGTTCTTTTATAGAAGAGGCTGCGAATACTTTGGCATGTTTTTGTGATTGATTTGGCTCAGCGGTTAGTTTCTGACTCTTTGATTTCGATCTATTCTCGATCTTTGACGAATAAGCGAGCGTTCTTCCGGCCTGCGTTTATTCGTCTGGCCGTTCTCGGAGTCTCAAGTCTGCAGCTGAGGAATTGAGTTTGGTCGTGTCATTTGAGTTGACTTGAACTACCTCGCCCACATTGTGCTGGCTTATGCGTTTCGTCCCCGTGTGTTCGCTTTTCGTCGCCAACGCCGTGATCGACGTTGACCTAGGGTTACGCGTTGACCGGTTTTTTTTTCTTTTTGGGTTCGAATCGTCAAAACGTTTGACTTATTGGCATATTGTTTTGACTGGCGTTGACCTAGGGTTATGCGTTGACCTTCGGTTGACCCTTAGGTTTGATCGTCGAACTGACGCTGATGCAACGCTTGACTGCGTTGACTAGGGTTTACGCTGTTGACCGGCGGTTGACCTAGGGTTTACGGATCGCCTATAACACAGTTTATACTCGTACGTTTGCTGGAGTATACACTTATTTGCTCTTAAGTATTGGAGCTATGGGTTGTCCAAAGTGTGGCGCTGCTAGGATTACTGTTAGAAGTTGATCATCTGCATGTGTGGATGTTGTCCTAATTTGTTGGACGTGCTCGATCACGAGACAACTAGGGATTATATTTTATAGTATATTTTGCAAATCCTCAGCCATTCTTGATTTGATAGATTTCTCTTTTT